>NW_002476514.1:214505-303489 GCF_000189635.1 Tetrahymena thermophila SB210 | reverse complement strand
AAAATAAAACTTTTACATCAAAATAAAAAAAATTACGGAAACTCTTTTTAATTTAAAATTAACTAACCAAATTATATTATTTTCCTTGCAATATTTTTTCAAGTAGACTATTAGGTAAATATTTTTAATATAGAGTAAAAGAAAATACATTTTACTTGAATAAAATTGTAATGAAAAGTTGTTTATTTCTAAAATACTCTTCTAAGAAGAAATGTATTTGACTTTAAATTTAAATACTTTAAATATGAAAATTTGAATAGCTTTTACAAAATAATTAAATAAAAAATTATTAAACAATTATTAAATCATTTAATCAACTAAAGAAATAGCTTATGTATATTTAAATACTTTAAATTTTATATAATATGAATCTTCATATACTAATAATCCATTTAATTGTATAAGTGTTTTATAAAATAATCCATTTTTTTAATAAAAAATTTTATCTCATAATATATTTGACCCTTGATAAATGAGTATTTATAGTTTATATGGAAAATATTTTTTATAGATTTAATAATATTAATAAGAATATGCATTATTTATTTACTTTTATTGTTTAAAGATATATTAGATTTAATATTTACTATTAATTATTTAATGTGAAATTTGTAATTATGCTTTGAAATACTATATAAAATTAGCCATTTACCTAACTTTGTATAGATCAAATAATATAAAATATTACAACCTAATTTTGAGAAAAATCAAAGTTTTGCAAAAGAGATTATAATTTATTTACAAGTATTAAATATTATTGATTTTTAGTTTTAATGAAACTAACTATTTAAAATTGGCTTTTTATCACATTTATCATGATTTAATTTTGTATTTTTTTTAATAATAAAGCATTTTTAAAAAATGTAATAAAATATTTTTTATGGATAAATTTTTTAAAATAAATTAAATTTATCCCATTCATTATGAGGTTTTTTATTCATAATTTTACTTTTGGATATAAATTCAATATTTAATAAAAATAATGGTAATGTTTATGAAAAGTTAAGTAATAAAAGTATGTAAATATCAATTCTTAATAAATGCTTCAAGAAATTTTGATTTATTAAAAAATTTAGAATTATAAGATAAATATCAAATTTCCTCCTATTTAGGTAATAAGTTGATAAGATCAAAAAATTGAATGAAGATATTTAATTAATTTAATGTTTCATACAAATTTTATATTTCAATGTATTCTAATGATATTTTTGATTGATAAAATAAAAAATATCCTTAATTGATACTTAATTCTTTTATAAAGAAAACTAATAAATATTATGATAAATGGCAGATAAAATATATTAACCTATTTTTAAATTGATATCTTTATTTATTATCAAATTTTTAAGATTTATTTAAATATATTGAAATAATATTTACATTAACCAAATTTGTCTTAAAATTAAATTTTAAGGGAAGAAATAACAGAAATATTAATTTACCAATTTGTATAAAATCCAAATAAATAAAAATTTATTTGAAGTAATATTAAAAAATACAATCTTTCCTTAGTATTATAAACAATCTATCAAGCTACCTTTTTTTGATGATTGTAAATATTATGTAAGATTGAAAACTCAAATGATTTCTCATCTTAACATTATTTATTTTAAATGTAATATATTTTTAAACTTACCTTAAAATATATTTTTTTTAAATGAAATATTTTTTAAAACTTAATAACTTTAAAATATATATTTAACTATTCAACAATTTTTAACATATTATAAAAAAATTAATAAATATTGCAATAGTGTAGAGCAAATATTTTATAAAAACCATAAATTATATCATGCACATCATTTATTATTTTGTTAAGCAAGTATGGATTCTTATTAAATATGTATTAATCGAATTTTTTTAAAATTAATTTTAAGGAAAGGAATAACGGAAATTCGTTAATCCATTTTTTTAATAAGTCGATTACGAGTTTGATGAAAATTTTTGATTAAGATTTAATCAGATATAAATTAATAATTAATGGATTCTATCACACTTTCAATTAATTAATTTATTATATCAAGCGGGTAATGATTTGATACATAATCTTAATAAAATTAAGATTTTTGAGGTGTAATTTATTGCATTTATTTTATTATTCATTAATAGATAGGATTTTTTCTATTTTTAACTAGCAATAATCTTTTGAAAATAAAATATATTCATCAATTTAGATTGTTTTATAGAACAAAAACAAATTTAAATGTTTTAGCTTTTTTAGTTTCATCGTAAGCATATTTCTTAATGAAATGAGGCGAAAAACGAATTTTATTAGATATTCTTTGAAGCTTTTGCTCATTTTTCAGCTTTTATTCCAAAAAAATAAAGAGATAAATAAGAATCGATTATAATATTGAAAATTGTAAGTAAAAAAATATATCTACTAATAAATATTGATAAATAATTAGTTAAAATTTTTTAAAATTATTCAAAGCTAGCTTTAAATGATATAAGTAAATTGAATTTTAATTTTAAATTGCTAAAATATTTTTTTTGTTGAAAAAATTATTACATTTATTTTCAAAATTTGTTATTATAAATTTCTATTGATTTTCATTTAGATATTTTCTCCTTTTCATTTATGCAAGCTTACTTTGATTTAAAATTCTGATTAATTCTAAATTAAAGAGAAATATATATGAAAATAGTTAAGTATCATTTTGTGATATATTGATTTTGATAATAATTCAATTTATTGATGATTACTGATGAATTTTGATTTATATTAATTAAATAAATATTTATTTTGATATTAATGAGGATATAAACAGGATAAATTAAATTACGATTATTTAATCATTAATCAAATTGAATAAAGATTAATGTTGCTTAACTTAGATTTTTTATTAAGCCACATTATCTAATACTTTTTCTCATGTTAAAAGAAATTCTATATACAATAAAATGCAAATTTTTAATAAGAATTTTTTAACTGTAATAAAAATCAAAATACAAAAATTAATTTGCAAGATAAATAAGGGTTTATATGTAAACAGTAATAAAAATAAATTGATGCAGTTTATAAGTCAATAAATAAAGATTAAATTTAATTCTAAATGACTTAATTAAAAGCAAACTCATTTATCCATTAGCAGTTTTTTTAAATTTCGAATTTTGTAAATAAAGAAAGAAATTTTTATATTTAAAGTTATTTTAATCAATCAAAATGTTTAATACGAAATTGGTAGCTAATTTTACAAACAAATTATAATTAAGTTAGACTAATTTCATTTTAAGGTAAATATTTTTTTTAATTAAAGTAAATTAAAATTTTAATTAAAAATCTTTAAAAAAACACCCTAGATTTATTATTCGAATAATTAACTGATTGCATATATCAGAAAAAATATTTTTTTAACAAACTAGCTAGCTAGTATAAAACGTTAAAATTATTTAGTTGTATTCCTCAAAAGAAAATAAATACTAGTAAATTATTTTATTAAATAATAATTTTATATTATTCTAGGTAAAATATTTTGTTTTTCTATAAATAACTTCAGCTTTTTAAATAATAAGTAGTATGAAGCAAATAAAAGTTGAGGCAATTTTATATTTATAACTTTATTTTTAAAATTAATTTTGCTTTGTATCAATTATTTATAAATTTGAGTAATAAACCCTTCAAATAAATATAAATAATTAATTATGAAATAAAACAAAATTAAGTAGAATAATTACTAATAAAATGCTTTAACCAAAAGAAGACGAGATAATAATTATGAAAAATATACTCTATTTAGCTGAGAAAGACAAAAAATCCATTCAAAGTGAAAGAAACCTACTAAATAAATGGTTCTAAGATTCTATAAAAAGTTATATTTTGGAATCAATTACATATCCTCTGATCTCTGAACATCTTAAAATATACTCATCCGCAGGAATCAAAGCATTTATCCATGAAAAAACAGACAAAAATAAACCAAAGTATATGGGAATCATTGAATAATATTTTATCCAGATCAAAAAGTACAACTAAAGTGATATTTTTCTAAAAAAACTTCATTAAATTCTGTTGAATCCTATTGATATTACAAAATTAAAAGAAGAATAAAACTATAAAATTTTAAAAACTGTCAGAAAGCAATTTGTATGTTTTTTAATCCTAAGGTACTTTGAAGTATATGGAATACTAGAAATTCCCTCATTTTATGAATTGTGGAACATCTGCTTCCCTTAAGAAATTCAAATTAAAAAAAAGCTATCAAAATTTGACAAATATGTTAAAAATAAGTAGTAAATCTAGATCGATGATTAATTGGATTTAAATAATTCCTTTTAAAATTCGTCTAGTTTTATAAATAGCAGCGTTTCTCTAAATTTTACCATCTAAACAAATATCTAAAATGAATAAGAAATTCATTCTACTTTTTTGTCTTAAAAAATAAAAGGCTTAGATTAATCAAATATTTAATTATCTGAGGATAATTAGACGAGCTATGAATATATTTTCTGTTCTTAGAAGTAACCAATTAATAACCAGATATTTGAAGAGGACAGCTATTAATAGGAATCCATGAGTCATTTTCTAAAATTTCATAATAACAATTATATTACATACTAAGAAGAGTAATGCCTCTCTCACTAAAATAATTACGAAGAAAACTATTAAGAAGTATATGAAAATATTTACGAATGAATTTTTTTGAAATTATTATTCAAAAATTATTTATCTCCTAAAAAAAAAAATTAATATAAAAATTATTACAAAAAAAAATCAAATCAAAAAAAATAACTAAAGTTAGAATACCTATTATTAAAATATTTTCTCTGACATTAATTCCAACTTAATTTATTATTTTAAGAAAATGAAATACCTTTTATAGCAATAAATAACAAAATTAATTATTTAAATAACTTTTAATTGTATATCTCTACTCCATAAATATGTAAACTAAATCAAATTGTAATTTAACTTATCAAATTTAATATTATTTCTTTTAGATTAATTATGAAAAAGGTTTTATTTAGTTAGACATTGAGTTTTTTTCCTAATACTTAGCCTTCTTGTTCACTTGAAATCTCGCTTTCTCGAAAGTTTCGATACTAGTTATAAAATGGTATTCCCAATATTATGATAAATACAAATAGACCTCAATAAATAATTGTTACTTTTCTAAATATTAATTATGCAAGAAATTATTTAAATTAAACGAGAGAGTAAACTAGTAAAAAATGAATTGAAATATGTATACAAATCTTATTTTTAATATGAGTTTAACTGTAATCCTTTTTCTTTTAAACATTATTAAAATCTATTAACTATGATAAATAATTCTTTTTAAACATGAGTCCACATTAATATTTAGCATGTATTAATATATTTATTTATTTATACTTGATTTATTTCCACAATAAATTTGTAGATAATTAAATTTTTTTGTTTAATTCTATATCATAAAATATTAGTATTAAAAGGGTATTTATTATCTTACTTTCTTAATTTTAATTCAATTAAATTATAAATACATTATTTGTTAGCAGATAGATCTTAACAAGTAACTATCTTGAAACCAGAAATCGTCGAATCTAATATTTTAGAATCATTAGAATGCTATAAGAAGTAAGACAATATTTAAATGATGTACTTTTGATTAATTTATTGCATATAAAATATGACAAATTTATATTTTAAAATAAATAAATTGCAAAGAAACATAGAAATAAATTATTTTTTTGGGTATATAAAAGCCATGATAAAAATTAATATTTTTAACAGTAAATTAAATGCAAATTATTCACTTATAAGCATTCTTTTTGATATTATAGCTAATATTGGAATTACCAAAATTAATTTAAATGTTAAATATTTTTTAACATAATATCCCCATACTTTTTGGAAAGAAAGCATTTCTCATATGTGAAAAATCTTATAAAATAGTTATTAGTCATACATTTTATAGTAAAAAAAGAACTTAATGATGAATTGCAACAAATATTTTATAGTTATTTATTAAAAATTAATTCATTAAATTTACTCAGTTCATTAACAACCTTTACTTTTATATATTTTTTAAATTCACTAAAATGATCAAAATAATTATTTTTTTATTTAAATTGAGCTTTTAACTAATACTTCTGAAAATATCTGTTTTATCTACTTTTAGTTTCCTCTCTTAAGTGTACGAGACTATTAATATTATTTAGAGGAAAAAAATTTTATTAATACAGACGCTTGAAACAAACATAAATGTTAAATTATTCAGTTCTTATTTTTGCCATAAATCATTTTAATCTGCAATTAATTTTAAATATCATAATATAGATATATAAATATTATGTTGTTTGTGGTAAATAGTAAGCAATTTTATCACAGAAACATAGTTAATTATCTTAAAATAATAAATAGATTTTTCATTAAATATTTACCTGTATTTAAACTAGCCTAATTTGCCTTAAAATTAATTTTAAGGAGAGAAGTAATGTTTCTTTTTTTGTCTGTTTCATCATAAAAAATAAAAAAAAATGTATTAATGATTGGGAATTTTATTTTAAATTGAATTATTCTATTTTTGCAAACGGGTGGGTAATTAATTATCTTGCCTCCAATATTATTTAAATAAAATTAAGTTTTAGATATCTTAAGAAAATCTAATTACATACATTTACACCATAATTTATCAATATGATTTTTTGTATTATTTATTTAGTAAACAATAAGTTTTTTAAATTGTATAATACTGTAAGATAGATCTGCTCTCATTAATCAAGACTCTCATAATTATTTAAAGCGAGTATAAATTTATGAGAGAGAAATACATTAATTGATAAGAGTCTAAAATATATTAATAAACTTTTCAATTTAATTAACAAGAAAAGTATTCCATAATTTTTCTTTAAGAAATATCTATCATAAGCATATGTTTATCTAATTCAATTCAATAAAAAGAAACAATTTATTTTAGATATTATTTTTATTCAAGGTTTCTTTTGCAAAATTCGCAAATTTAATTAATCTAAAAAAGAGAAGAACAATTGATAAAATTATAAATAAGTAAGTAAATTTATATGTTAGAAAGTATAAAATAATGCAAATAATTACAAAAGAATATGTAATAAATTAATACTTTTTTACATTAATTTTATTAATTCTGAACTTTTTATAAGAATATGAAAAGTAAGTTATAATTTAAGATAAATTTTTATATGTATTCTATTTTTTAAATGTTTATTGAGAGTTAAAAAAAACTTTTTATCTTTTTTATATCAAGCGAGATAGATTATCAGTTTATCAATCGATTTATTTTTTAGTTTGATATTAATTTATTTAATAATAAACGCATATATGAGCATTTATTTTAAATAATATCAATCGAACTGTATAGTTAAGATTTGAAAATTTAATTAATGCTTAATAAAAGAATTTAATAAATAAATAAAGAGATTAATTGTAATTTTTTTATTTTTTTATAACTATTTAGTTTATTATAATTTCTGATAACCTTTTTTTTTACATTTATTTAATTATTTTTATGAGGCTATAAACACACTCAGAAATAATTAATATATTAATAATCATTACAGATAACATTATTTAATGATTTACTTGGATTTTATCAAGAGTATTTTTACATCTGTTTTTAAATTATAAAAAATTTTTAAAAGATAAGGAATATTAAGTAAATTAAATAAATTGCCTTTTGATTATTTATTTCCTTTTCTAAATAATCATTTACACATGTAACAATTATCAATTTAAGTTTATATAGGAATTTTTACTCTTGAGACCTATATATATTCTTTTTCATTAACTTTAGCCTTTTAATTTTAATAATTATCTTGAGTTAGGACAAATTTGAGTTATGAATCTGAATTAATTAATTATATTTAATAGGTGTATTTAACTGTAATAATCATAATCTACAATAAATATAAGTGCTCATATGTGAAAATTATTTCAATTTCTTTGTTAACTATCTCACCCTTTAAATTGTTTTCATTTCAATTAATGCTGATTAAATTTCTAAAGAATTCATTAGGTCTATTAAGTGATTCTTTTAACATCAAATTCATGAATGATGAATGGATAAACAAAGTAATTTTAATATAAAAAAATATTTAATCAAAACAATTGATTTAAAATTTGTGTGGAATTCATAAACAAGAATGTATTTGATAAGATTTTTTTAGCTGCAATACCTTAATTAAAAATAACTAAATAGTCTTTAATCATCAGTACTCCCTTATTTCTTCCTTTTCTGAAAAATTTTTACAAAGTACATAGTTAGTTGACTATTAATTTATTAAGTTAATTATCTATTTAGTTAGTTAGTTATCTTGCTAGCAAACTAACATAAAATATGCTTAATAGATAAATCAAAAGAATAACTAAATTATTTTAATTAATAGGCTTTATACTTATTAAAAAACACTTTGTTACATTAAATTACTTAAGAATGGAAACAGATTGAAAGTAAGTTAAATTGAACTTGATTAGTTTGTAATATTTTTTCAAATAGTCTAATGAAACCCTCAATCAAATATAAATAAATAAATTAAAAAAATTTAACTATAAAAACAATAATAATAACTATCAACGAGAAATGCATTATTCAAATATTTAAGAGGAAATAATAGTGAATAATATACTCTACTTAGCAAAGAAAAATAAAAAATTGATTGAAAGTGAAAGAAATCTACTAAATAAATGGTTCTAAGATTCTATTAAAAGTTATATTTTGGAATCTACTGCATCTACTTTGATATATAAATATCTTAGGTTAAAATCTTCTGCAGATGTCAGAGCTTTCATCCATAAGCATACAGACAAATATAAACCTAAATATATGTCAATAATTGAATAGTATTTTATCTATATCAATTAATGCAACTAAAAAGACCACTTTTTAAAAAATCTTAACAAAATTCTTATGGATCCTGTTGATATTACTCATTTAAATACAAACGAGTAAAATTACATCATTTTAAAAACTGTAAGAAAGCAATTTGTGTGTCTTCTAATCCTAAAGTACTTTGAAATTTTTGGATAGCTAGAAATTCCTTCATTTTATGAATTGTGGAATACCTTCTTTCCATAAGCAATTCAAATTAAAAAAAAACGTTCAAAATTTGACAAATTACATGAAAGAAAAATGCCAGCAAGTGATATTAAAAATCAAGCAGAATTAAATAACTCGCTTTAAAATTCTTCTGACTCTTTTATTAATTAAACTTCTTTTGATTTTTCTACCAACTAAAATCTCTCAAATTAAAAAGAATTACCTTCAGATTTTTCTTCTTCACAAATAAATAACTTTGATTAATAAAATCTACAATAATCTGAAGAAGAATTAACATATTAAAAGGTCCTCTATTCTTAGAAGTAGCCTATTAACAATAAAATATTTGAAGAGGATAGCTACTAATAAGAATCCATGAGTCATTTTCTCGAACTTCATAATAATTATCATAAATTTTAATATATGGAGGACTTGAGTAACTAAAATATATGCTAATAAAACTATTTAGAAAATAATGAATAAATCTGAATATGAATGAATTATTATGAATATATTAATAAAAACCTAATTATTAACTATAAAAAAACAAAAATTAATAAAAAATAATCATCAAAAAATTAATTCAAATAAGATCCTTTTCTAAAATCATCATAAAATTATAAATTTTATTAACTTATTCTTTATCAACACTCATTCCATTAATTTACAAAAATAATAAAAACCTTATTCATTGTAACAAATAATATAATTAAGAAATTTATTAAAAGTTTTTTATATTTATTTATCTATTATATTACAAAGTAAAATAAACAAATTTTAAATTATCTGATCGTAAAACTTTTAATATATTTATTTAACTATAAAATATTTTTGTTTCTCATTATTTAACTTTAAAATATAATTTTAAAAATATGTAAAATAGCTTGGCAATAAAAATCACAACTAAAAAATGAGATATTATATTTTTTGAGGATAATCAAATTAAAATATGTTAGTTTTAATAATTTCAAGGTTCATTTAGCAAGAAGAAACCTTTTTTTTCCATGCCATCTAAAAAAATAAATACCCCCATTCTTTCTAAATTCTCTAGTAATTGTAATTCTATTTACTAATTTACTTGGCTTACTTACCTAATAACGCATTTATATATTGGTTAGTTAATTTTAATTAATTAAAAAATACCAATAATATTAATTGGGAAGAAAGTAAAGAAGACTCAAAAAAAGCTAAATATGCAGAATGCAATAGTTAGTTGTAAGCGTTTTAAATACCTCAAATAACTCTTATTGAAAATTCTCTCAAATACTATTGAGATATCATAAAATTAATTTTAATAATGTTAAATAGTTATTTTATTTTTGATACTAAATTATTTTATATATCAAAAAAGATATATACCCATTTATTAATATTACTATTATTTATAATTTTTATAGATTATTAAAAAAAGATTAAACAAAATTAGTTTTTTATTATTAATAATTAAATCAAATTTATTAATAATTGTATGATTTTCAAGTTATTTCTTCTAAAATTGCTCTAAGTAATTCTTCCTTTTTTAGGCTGATTTTGAATAACTTCTTTTAATTTTTTAGTAATTGCACACAACGCTTGCCATTTTATGAAATAGAAATATTTTAAATTTTAGTTTGGATTTGAATTTAGTTAGTTAGTTAGCATAGATAGAGTTTTTAAGTTTAAGTTTTAAAAATTTATGAAAGTATCTCAACTAATCATTATTAAGATGACAACTAATAAAAATCTTATAGACTTTAAGAGTAATGGAGATAAGAGGAAAGCGTTTTGAATTATAATACAGAATATTCCATTTTTAATTTTTGTACTAAAATATTTAAATATCTAGATGTATATAAATAGAAAAGCGATAAAAAATTATTGTAAAAAAGGAATGACTAAATGTCTAAGATGATATTTTTTACCATCAACGCTTAAATATGATTCCTTCTTTTCAAAAATCCAAATTTATTATTTACAACATCATCACAAAAAATAAATACTTATCTACATAAATTCACATTAATGATAGTCATAGCCATTAATATTGCATTAAATGACTGAAAAAAGTTTTAAATAATATATTTGATATTAAATATTATATGATTGCTAATTTGTTCTATCTTTAAACTAAACTAAACTCTACTTCTCTATCTTATATTTAAGTCAGCTTATATAAAAATAATGTTTGGTATTTTATTTTTATCAATTAAATATTTTATAAAGTTATAGCCTTCTTGCGGTGAACAAATAAAAAGGTAAAAAAAGCAAAAAAAATAGCTTAAAATTACAAAACTCTAGGTTCAAGATATTTAAAGCAAAAATAGACTCATCAAATAAGACATTCATGAATGAAATGATAGATATTGTGTAAAATAAAATAAAAATTATCAATAAAAGGGTATTTTTAAAAGCTAATTAGATAGTATATAGAACTTTCTTAGATATATTGCTTCTCTTTATCATTTATAAATAATTAGATGTTTAAAATTGATGATATGGTTCTAAAATGAGCTTATTTAGCAATTTTAATTTTGTATTATACATTTTTTGGCTCTAAAATATTATGGATTATTTTTTTTTTAATTTGCGAAGCTAGATTATAATTCAAAAATTCAGCTAAAAAGTAGGGTCGAATGTGAGAAGTAACTTTAAAAATAGTGATTAGAAATATAAATTCAGTAGCGCTTGAACATTTATACATCTGAAACTATTCTAAAAACTTTTTTTAGGGAACAACATTCTATTATGATATATGCTGTCTGTATTAACTTTTTAATTAAATAACTTTTTAATTATAAATTTAAAGAATTAAATAATTAATATAAAAAATAAAGTTTTCTTTTCTTTGTTTGTTTGTTTACGAAATTTTGAAAAATTTATCAAATTATTATTGAACTTTAGATATATTTGTTAATGAGATAATTAATATCTTTATCAATTATATTAAAAAGCATAAGTCTTTACTTCCAATCATATTTGAATGTATTTTTTTTTATTAACTTAACAAATTTGCTTTTCCAAAGATACAATTTCATTCTTTTTTCATATTTATGGCAATATGATTTTCGTTTGATAAATCTAAATTATTTTATATTTTTAAGTTTCAAAAATATAATATATTGCTAATCCTGAAATTAAAATATCACCCCAACTAACTGTTTTAGTACAGATGACTATATTTCATTTAGTTTTTATGATTTTAAGCTAATTATACTCTATCTATTTTTTAATTGTTTTTATCATTCTATTTTTAAATATTGAAAAATTTTGAAAAGCACTTAATGTCTTTTCTCAAATATTGAGCTTAAAAAAATTCTTTTTACACATTTTAGAAAATAAACATTTTTTTTCCCATTTCTAATGATTGTTCAGTTTGTTTGTAAGGGTAACAATTTAACAAGTTTTACTGTAGCTTAATAAACTTCAAAAATTATTTGTTGTATTTATTAAATATGAAAGTATGTAATCTAATTAATCAAGATTGACTTTTTCAAAAACAAATATTGGTTTTAGTAGCAATTTATTTCGGTATTACAATTTAAAATTATGTGTTTTGCTCTGTATCTTTATTTATAAATTTTCCTCATAATCAATTTGCTTGGTTTATAAAATTTTACAAATTTATTCATTTTACATTATGAAATTCATTAACAGGTAAGAAATAACCAACGAGTGAGTGATTTCTTTTAATTTATGGAAAAGTAAATAGAAGTAAACGAAAAAGCATTCTCGATCTCATGCAAAATTTTTAAAATAAATTACTTCTAAAATTTAATAAAGACATTAACAACTCATTATTTTTTTCCTTTTTAAAAATTTTGGAAGCAAATATTTCTTTTAACCCAATCATCTTTAATAAATTAAAGATTTTTATTCTATCAAATTTATTTAAATGTATAAAAAGATGATTTTATAAGCAATCTTTTTTATAATATAACTTGGTGTATTTCCATTAATTAATAAATTTGGCTTATTAGTAATGTTTAAATTAATAAAAAATGAACTAATGAAAAGCGCCAAAATATTTCGTAAAGAAAATAAAGTTTTTTGTTTAACAAAAATCATAAAATTATTCAGTTTTTAACAATTTATTTATAATTATTGCCATATTTAACTTTCATATTAATTAAATGACCTTTAGATTTTTTCCCTTTCATGTAAGCTTGATTATTGGTAAAATTTTGATGTGTTATATGAATAAATTTTTGGATTGGCTCAATATAAAAATAAATAAGACTAGCGCATACATGATTATTTACTTCAAATTACATTAATTTTAACATTTTAATTAGAGACTTATAGTTAAACTTGCATTATTATTTATTTTGATTAATTTTGCATAGAGGCTTGAGGTAATTAAAGTTTTTTGATATGTGTTTTAAATAAATTTAACTTTGCTAAGATGGAAGCTATCGAATTTCATATTAATGGTTTAACTATTATATGACTTCGATGCTATTTTTAAATATTAAAGGGAGTTATATTTTCAGATATAGATTCAAATAGAAAAATAAGTTTCTAAAAAAAAGAGTTTTAGTTGAAGTAAAAATTAAGAGAAGATAAATATTAGCTTAGTGTTTTTTAATTATGCTATGCAATTTAAAGGATGTAAATTAAGATCATATGAATTACTTTAATTGATCTTAAAAGGGTAAATAGATAACTTTGTTTTAATGAATATATATATATCTTTTTCTTAATAATACATCTTTAATATTAGATAAGTAATCTAAATAAATAACAAATTTTGAAATTTACATTAAATTTATATAAATTTTAATTCAGAAATTTTATAATCTATTTTGTTTTCTTCTTCAATTTGTAATAATTTCTCATAGTGTAAGCAAATTAAATAGGATATTTATGAAATGGTTGATTATTTAATTTGGTCGATTTTAGAGATAGCTTAACATCAAAATAAGTGTTATATATTTTGTCAATCACATTATCTAAAATTAGTATCAAATAATTAATCAAATAAGTAAAAATGCAGATTTAAGAAAGAAAAATAGAAAACAACAAGGTTCTTAAATAATCAATCATTCTTTTTATTTTGTTTGATTTGATTGTGAAATTTTCAATGTGATTTAATTTCTGTGTATATATTTATTTTTATTCTTTCTTAAAAATTTTAATCAAAGTAACTTTTTTAAATATGATATTCAGGCCTAAATAGCAAAACTATTTTATATTTAGTTTTACAGTTTTATTTGTTTTGTCGGTGAAATAGAAAATATAAAATATCTTTCTTTTTATTTACATATATTTCGTGGTTTTAAGAGCAAGAAAATCTGAAAATATGTAATTATTTAATCAAAATGTATTTCATCAGATATTTATTTACATCAAAGGGGTATGAATTTTTCTGTGTTTTAAGATAAAATCTTTTCGTTTAATCAAATAAATTATTATTACTATTAATAAGTAATAATAAAATGAACATAACGATGGTTGATAAAGAGATTTTTACCTTGAAGAAATGCGTCAGTGTTTAGCCGATCATAAATTATTATTCTATACATTTGATAGTAGATTACTAATTTCTAAATAATTTATGAAATGGAGCAATTTTGAAAATAAGATGGATAGTTATTAAATAATATTAGCACAAGTAGTGCCTCTTTTATAAATTAATTTAGTTTATTTAACATTAAACTAATCATTTGCATATCTAATTAAGTGAAAAATTTGTATTTAAGTTAAATTTACCTCATTAGATTTTGTATTACATATTTTGATATTATAGCTCTTAAAACACATAAACAATTAATTAGATAAAAAGCAACAAAAAATAATCTCAAAAAATTACCAAAGAAATGAGCTAAATTAACTAAGATGAGTTGATTATTATGAAGAACGTTCTCTTTTTGGCTTAATCAAGCAAAAAAAGCTTATAAAGCTAAAGAAATTTACTAAATAAATGGTTTTAAGATTCTATTAAGAGCTATTTTATGGAATCACTTGCATCTTCCCTAATCGCTAATCACCTTAATTTATAATCTACTTAATCAGTTAAAGCATTTATCCACAAATAAATAGACTAAAATAAGCCTAAATATATGGGAATCATTGATTAATATTTTAATTATATCAAAAAATACAACTAATAATACTCTTTTACGACAAAGCTTCAACAAATTCTTTTGGAACCCATAGATATTACTAATTTGAGTGAAGGTCACTCTTAAAATTGTATGAAAAAAGCTAGAAAATAATTTGTATCTATTCTAATCTTAAAGTATTTTAATTTATATGGCCAACAAGAAATGTCATCTTTTTACGATCTTTGGAACATCTGTTTCCCTTAAGTTGTTTAAGAAAAAAAGAAACTTTCTAAATATGATAATTAGAGCAAAAGTAAAAGGTCATAAGCCAATCTTAAATAAAAGCTAGCTGAAAACGAGTCTTTAAAAACTTCTTTAAACCTTTTAAATTGCAGTAGCTCTGTTTCTCATACTAATAGATCAGAAATCACTAGTTTAAAAGTAATCGAAATCCCAAATATTCAGACAATTAGTAAATCAGACTCTTATTAAGAAAGCAAGTAAATACATTTCCAAAGTAACTATAAATATGAGACTAGTTCTTAAAAGTAAATAATTAATAACCATATCTTTGAAGAAGACAGCTATTAAGTAGAATATACTAAGTATTTTGAGCAAAACTGTAATTAATCTACCTTGTAGTATTATTAAGGCTATTTTAACAACTAAGTTAATAATTAGGCAAACCATTTCAATCATGAAGATTAAAAAGTATTCCAAAAAAACTAGTAATAATTTTTCAAAAACTAATAAGAATATTAATTTTATTAATAACATCAATTATATTAAAATGACTACTAATAAAGTTATTATCCTAATCATAATAATAACCACTAACATATTAACCAAATTAATCATAATTGATAAATTATTACCAAAAATCAAAAAATTAATCTATTTCTAATTCTTACTTACTTACTCTAAAAACAAAACTTAATATTTATTAAATATTATATAAAACATAAAATAATTTTGTGTTAAAAATTTTACTTTTATTTATATAACAATTTCAAAAAATTAATTAACTTTATTATTTAAACAATTAATTGATTTATTTACTAACGTTAAAAAATCATTTATAATAAAGCTTATATTTATATATAATATGTTTTGTAGTTGTAAATTATAATAACATTAATAATAGTAAATATTGTAAAATGGACATTTTAAAATTATTTGTTTTATTAGTTAAATATTAAAATTAATTTTCAACATAAATAAATAGAAGGTATTTTCTTTTAAATATTTGAAATTTATTAATAATAATATAAGGATAAATAGCAGATTTTTAATTTTGGGATTAAAGAAACCCAATCAGTCACAGTCAGATTAATTTATATACACTATTAAGCTAATAAAAAAAATACTAATAAAGCTAAAAGCAAATATAAATGATCAAAATAAATATTAAATAGATTAGTTTGTAAAAAGAAGAAACCAGCATTAAAAATATTAAAATAGAAAAGCACACTTTCATAGAGACCTCATCTAATTAGATGATACTAATATGCTGGAAATAAAATTATTTTTTAATTCTAAAAATATATGGTAATGGTTTTTTCTGTGTAATTTAGTGATTGCATAAAATAGCTTAATGACTTTTTAACTAAGTAGTTATTATGTTAATAATGGTAACTTAAATCGACAAATTTGAGTATAAATTTCTCCCTATTAATAAATATATAGATTTACTTTTGTTACTAAATAATTAGCCTGTATTTAGTTAGCAAATTGAGTCAAAAATGTTAAAAATGAGAGCGTACATTTATATTGATGAAAAGTTTTATTTGAATACAAAAACTAAAATAAATAATTGAGTCAAACATCATCTAAAAGGCAAAAAAACTAAAGATAAATACTATCTCAAAATTAATTTTAGTTTTATAGTTAAATACACTATTTTACATTTAATTACAAAAACTAATGCACTCTCTTTATTTAAATACTAAGATAATTGTTAATAATATTTCGAAGTTTAAAACTAATGGTTAAATACAAAAAAGAAATAATATTTTAAATTATTTTTAACATTAATAATATATTAATAACAATTATAGAATACTAGGTTCATATAAAAAGGAATGATGCAGTGACAAAAATGAATTTATAGCTAACAAATTATTTTTTATCATCTAATAATGATTAATTTTATAGATGTACAGAACTCATCATTTTAATAAACACCACAATAACTAGTAAGAAAATGATACAAATTAGTCATCAGTTTTACCAAATAATCAAAAGAAATGAGCAAAATAATCAATTATACTTCATAATTTTCTAACAGTAAAACTTCAAAGCAAGCAATGAAGCTAAAAGATTTATTATCAATAAAAAAAACAAAACTCTAAAAAGTAAAAATAGAAAAAATAAATATATGCTTTCTAAACTATTTACCTTATTTATTCTACATAGCGATCTAGCAAAGCTCTTAAATTTATCTAAATGACTCATCACTCATTTAGATAAAAATTTGGCTATGCTTATTATCTAAGAGAATTTTTATAAAGGAGGTAACAAGGTAATCTTTATTAATAAATGTTATGGTAATCAAACAGTTAGAAATCTAATATTTTAAATAGCTTATAAAGTTAACTAAAATGTTTAAATATGAATTATAATTGTTAAATAAATTCTTATATATTAATATGTTTTATTGAATTATCTTTTCAAATTTACAATTTTCTGTTTGTATTTAAAATTTAGTCTAAAACAATGATAATAACCTTAACATTTTTTAAAATTAACGAACCAAATATTTGATTTGTTTCTTGATTTATAGAATGATTTGAGTTTTTTTATTTTATGGATATATCTATAATATGAAAAGAAATTATAGATGGAATATGCAAAGTTGAAGATAAAATTGTAGCCTTAATAATAATATGAATACATTAAACAAAAGAAATAACATTTCTTTGGTGTAGAATTATAGTGAACATTATTGGTTTTGTTGAAAAAAAAGAAAACTTTTACCTTAAAATGAAAACAATTATGAAAAATATATTTAATTTAAAATTAGCTAACCAATTTCTTAATTAATTTCCTTACAATATTTAAACATTTTCAAGTAGACTATTAAAATAAATGTTTCTAAAAAAGAGTAAAAGAAAATAGATTTTACTTGAGTAAAATTGTAGTGAAAATTTGCTTACTTTAAATTTAAATACTTTAAGTTGACATTTAGATAGCTTTTACACTATAATTAAATAAAAATTCCTTAATTATTTAATCCTTATCAAAGAAGTAGCTAATGAATATTTAAATAATTAAATTTTATATAATATGAATCTTCATAGATCAATATTTCATTTAATTGTATAAATTGTTTTATAAAATATAGTATTGATAGTTTACATGAAAATCGTTTAATAAAATTTTTTTCATATTAATAATAGCATACATTATTTATTTATTTTAATTGTTTTAAGATTTACTAGATTTAAAATTTACTATTAATAATTTAATTTGAAATTTGTAATTATGATTTGAAATACTATATAATATTAGTTCTATTCCCTGATTTTTTATAGATTAAATGATACAAAATATTAAAACCTAATTTTGAGAAAAAACAAAGTATTACAATGAGATTACAATTTAGCAAATTAAATATTATAGTTTTTTAGTTTTAATGAAACTAATTATTTAAAATTGTTTTTTTTTAGTACAGTCAGTAGACTGATTTAATTTAGTAGTCTTTTTTAATAAAATAGCTTTTTTAAATACAAAAAATAAATATATGCAATTAAATTTTTTTATGGATATATTGTTTATTTAAGGAAAATCAATTAAATTTATCTCATACACGCTAAGGTTTTTTATTCATAATTTTTCTTTTGAAAATAAATTCAATATTTGTGGTAATATTTATTTTAATTTAAGTAAAATAAAAGTATGTAAATATCAATTCTTAATTAATACTTCTATAAATTTTGATTTATTAAAAAACTTAGAATTATTTTAGGTGAGATAAATATCAAATGTCCTCCTATTTAGGTAATAAGCTGATAAGATCAATAAATTGAATGAAGATATTTAATTAATTTAATGTATCATACAAATTTTAGATTTGAATGTTTCTAATGATTAATTTGATTGATAAAATAATACATTATCCTTAAGTGATTTATACTTAACTCTTTTATAAAGAAAAATAATAAATATTATGATATATGGCAGATAAAATATATTAACCTAAGTTAAAATTGATATCTTTATATATTATCAAATTTTTAAGATTTACCTAAATATATTTTAAATAATATTTACTTTAACCAAATTTGTCTTAAAATTTAATTTTAAGGGAAGAAATAACAGAAATATTTATTTGCCAATTTGATTAAAATCCAATTAAATAAAAATTTATTTGAAGTAATATTAAACAATATTATCTTTCCTTAATATAATAAACTATCTATCTAGCTTTTTTGATTATCATATATATTATATAAGACTGAAAACTTAAATGATTTTTCATCTTAACCTGTATTTTTTTCAATCAAGTTTTTTTAAAACTTAAGCGCAAATATTTTATAAAAAGTTATCACATCATTCGTTATTTTGATAAGCATGTATGGATTTTTATTAAATATTTATTTAGTCAAAATTAATCTAATTTTTCTTAAAATTAATTTTAAGGAAAGGAATAACGGAAATTCGTTAATTGTTTTTTTTAAATATTAGATTATGAGTTTGATGAAAATTTTGATTAAGATTTAATCAGATATAAATTAATTAATTGATTCTATCTAGTGGGTAATGATTTGATACATAATCTTAATTAAATTAAGCTTTTTGAGGTGTAAGTAAGTAATTGCATTCATTTTGTTTTTTTTATCAATAGATAGGATTTTTCTATTTTTAACTAACAATAATCTTTATGAAAATAAAATATATTCATTAATTTAGATTGTTATATCAAACAAAAACAAATTTAAATATTTTAGCTTTTTTAGATTTATCATCAGCATCTTTCTCGATGAAAAGAAGCTAAAAACCAATTCTTTTAAATATTCTTTTGATGGTTACTTTTATTAGTTTTTGCAGCGTTATTTCCAAACAAATGAAGAAGCAAATAAGAATCAATTATTATATTTGAAAATTGTAAGTAAAAAAAATATATCTACTAAAAATATTGATATAAAAATTAGTTAGAATTTAAAAAAATTATTCTGAGCTAGTTTTAAATGATGTCAATTGAATTTTAAGTATTCAAAATATTTTATTTTATTTTTGGTGAAATAGTTATATTTATTTTAAAAATTAGTTTTATAAAATTTAGTTGATATTTCATTAACATATTTTCTCCTTTTCATTTATGCAAGTTTACTTTGATTTAAAATTCTGATTAATACTAAATTAAAGATTTTGTAAATAGCTAAACATCATTTTGTGATCTGAATTGATTTTGATAATAATTTAATTTATTGATGATTACTGATCAATCTTGATTATATTAATTAAATAAATATTTATTTTATGATATTAACGAGGGTAAAAAAGAATAAATTAAATTGCGATCATTTAATCATTAATCAAAATGAATATATATTAACTATGCTTAACTTAGATTTATTATTAAGCCATATTATCTAATACTTTTTCTCATGTTAAAAAATTTCTACATTCATTAAACACAAACTTTTAAAAGTGATTTTTTAAATGTAATAAAAATCAAAAAATAAAAATTAGTTTACTAGGTAAATAAGGGTTTATATGTTAACAGTAATAAGCATAAACTGATGCAGATTATAAGTTAATAAATTAAGATTAAATTATTTCATTAATTCATTTACATTAAACTGATTATCCATTAGCAGTTTTTTTGAATTTCGAATTTTGTAAATAAAGAAAGAAATTTTTATATTTAAAGTTATTTTAATAAATCAAAATGTTTAATACGAAATTGATAGTTAATTTTACAAACAAATTATAATTAAGTTAGACTAATTTTATTTTAAGGTAAATATTTTTTTTTATTAAAGTAAATTAAGATTTTAATTAGAACTCTTTAACATAACGCCCTAGATTAATTATTCAAATACTTAATTGCATAAATGATAAAAAATATTTTTTTAATGAGCTTATTAGCTAGTATAAACCATAAAAATTATTTAATTGAATTCCTAAAAAGAATATTTATTAAATATTACTAAATTATTTTGTTAAATAATCATTTTAATATTCTTCTAGTTAAAATATTTTGTTTTTCTTTAAATAATTTATTCTTTTTAAATATTATTTATATTTATAGTCTTTATTTTTAAGATTAATTTTTATCTATTATTTATAAATTTGAGTCAAACCCTTCAAATAAATATAAATAATTAATTATGATTAAATTAAATAAAATCTGGTAGAAAAAATTAATAATAAAATGTTTTAACCAAAAGAGGACTAGTTGGTAATTATGAAAAATATACTCTATTTAGCTGAGAGAAACAAAAAATCCATTCAAAGTGAAAGAAATCTATTAAATAAATGGTTCTAAGATTCTATAAAAAGTTATATTTTGGAATCTATTGCTTATCCTCTAATATCTAAACATCTTAAAATATACTCTTCCGCAGGACTCAAAGCTTATATCCATAAGAAAACCGACAGTAAAAAACCTAAATATATGGGTATCATTGAATAATATTTTATCCAGATCAACAAATACAACTAAAGTGATATTTTTCTAAAAAAACTTAAATAAATATTGTTGAACCCTATTGATATTACTATATTAAGCGAAGAATAAAGCTACAATATTTTAAAAACAGTCAGAAAGCAATTTGTGTGTTTTCTAATCCTAAGATACTTTGAAGTATATGGTATACTAGAAATTCCCTCATTTTATGAATTGTGGAACATCTGTTTCCCTTAAGAAGTTCAAATTAAAAAGAAACTATCAAAATTTGACATGTATGCGAAAAATAAGTAGTAAATCTAAATAGATGATTAATTGGATTTAAATAATTCATTTTAAAATTCTTCTAGTTTTATAAATAGTAGCACTTATCTTAATTATGCCATCTATCCAGATATCTAAAATTAATAAGAATCGCATTCTAATTTTTCGTCTGAAAAAATAAATGATTTAGATTAATCAAATATATAATTATCTGAAGACAATTTGATGAGATATTAATAGGTTTTCTGCTCTTAGAAGTAGCTAATTAATAACCAAATATTTGATGAGGACAGCTACTAATAAGAATCCATGAGTGATTTTCTAAAATTTCATAATAATACTTATAATACATTATAAGAAGAGTAATGACTCTCTCACTAAAATAATAACAAAAAAAACTATTAAGAAATATAAAAAAATATGTATGAATGAATTCTTATGGAATTATGATTCAAAAGTTATTTGTCTCCTTAAAACAAAGATTCATATAAAAATTATTAAAAAATAAATCAAATCTAACAAAATAACTAAAATTAGTATCCCTATCAACTAAATATAAATTTTATTAAAATATTTTCTTTGATATTAATTCCAGCTTAATTTATTATTTTAAGAAAATGAAATACCTTCTTTATAGCAATAAATAACAAAATTAATTATTTAAATAACTTTTAATTGTATATCTCTACTCTTAAAAAAAATAGAATTTAAATATAATTTATCAAATTTAATATTACTTCTTTTAGGTGAATTATGGAAAATGTTTTATTTAGATATTGAGTTTTTTCCTCATACCTCGCATTCGTACATAACAAACCTCATTTTCTATAAAGTTTCGAGATTAGTCATAGCTTCAATTTATTAATTTTTTTACATATTTTTGGCATTTATTTTATATGTTTTTAAAAAAAAAAAAATAATTAATTCTAATAATTTTCAATTTAAATCTTTTAAATAATTAAGTATTAAAATAGAAAAAATATAAATTCTTTGTTATTATCAAAAATAAGATAGATAATAACCAAATTATAATTATGAATACCTTATTTTAATCTTAAGAGTTCTAAAACATAAAGAAAAGGAATATAGATAAATAAAAGGTTTATTTAAATAAAAATAAATTTATCTTTTTTAAGCTTTATTTTTTCTATAATTTTAGATATTAGATTAAAGAAATTTTTTTTTTTCAGATAATTTAAAAGAGGAAGGTTTTGATAATCAATAAAAAAATAATTAATTTTTTATCAGAAAAGTGTTTATTGAGTATCAAAAAATATGTAACCAAAAATTATTTGATTTTAAAGAAAAATAAAAAAAAGGTTTGATTAATTGAATTATGTAAAAATTAATTAATTTTGATTTTTAGCGTATTTTCAAAGGCGATTACAATCAAATCTTAATTTCTCACACTACTTTAATTGAAAGATTCACAATTATGTGAACATTCTTTAATTTTGAATTAGCTATTACTTCCTATAAAAAGTTAATAAATTTAAAGCTCAAAAAGATTCTTACAAATTTGGAAAAGAAATTAGAAAAATTTTATCTATTAAAATGGTTCATTCAATATACAATTAAGAAGGATAACGTTTATGTCTTTCTATTTTATTAGGAATATTAGATGAATTAAATATATTATCAGTATTTAAATAGAAATTTGTTACACTTTGTTAAAATCAAGAAACTTTTTATCAATTATCTCGAAATTTTTAGATTTCACCAATCAACACTTTTTAAATGTAATAACTGGTTTTTAGGTAAAGTAATGTGTAAAAAATAACTTTTAATTATTGATATATAAATATATAAAAACGTATGATAATAAAATATATATATTGAGTGGAGTTTTAATAATAAAAATAGTAATCTGTTAAAAAACTTAAAAAAAATGAATCAATGAAGAATTATGTAAATTTAAATGAAATTTTAAAATCAATAATGTGTTTTTATTGTCAAATTAAGATTCAAATATTGATTCTTTTTCCTGTTTTCTTAATTACCATAATCAATAATGATTTTTATAATAATACAAATTACCCACCTTATTTTAAACTTTGTAGCTATTCATTTATTTGCTAATGTATCATCATAGGTAAGTCTTTGAAACAATATTCTTTTATTGATGAAACAAAAATTAAAGCTTACTTATTACCTATTGTTTTTGCTCTTTATTTATATTCCATCAATAATTCACTTAATAATGAGGACTAAGTATCAAACTAAAACAAAAAATTTTACTTCGAAAATATGAAATCTTATATTAAAAGTATTTAGATAATTAATATGCAAAAGTAAGCTTTAAAAAATAAAAGTACTAAGGTATATTTTACTCAAAACTTATTAATTATATTTAAAAACTTTTGGAGTGGGTAATTTTTTTTAATTTTTTAGCACTTCTTTGTCATAATTTAAACATGAAGATTGTAATCAAATTTTAGATTTACCCTTATTTGTGGTTATTTATTAATAAAATAGATTGATTACGCTAGAAATAATTGAGATAATGTAATTGTATTGATTTTTATTAACTCTTTGATTTTATATAATCAGAAATCAATCTATGTAATTTATTTGAATGCCTAAAAAATTTTATTTTTGTGAATTTAATATTAGTTACTTCTTTAACAATATACAAATCCATTTCTTCTAATTTTTTTATTTTAAAGGGGGATACACACTTAATTACTTTAATATTTTTTATCTTATTTATCCTTAATTAAAGTAGGTAGATTTATTTCTATTGTAGCGAGAAAGATAAATACTTCATATTTTTAGAAGGAAAAGAAAATTATGATGCTTTTATAAAATAAAATAAGCTGATTTCGTTTAAATTATTAAATTAGATTTATGAGAAAAAATTCATGCACATAAGCAATCAAAATACATAAATAGCTTTTTAAATAGTGAGTAATTAATTTGATGTATATTAATTAAAACAGCAGAATTATGACGTAAATAAAAAAATGTGTATCATACAGTGTAAATAAGTAAACGTCTAAACTGGGAAATATATTTATATCAATCATTATTTGAATCCAATTATATTTTTTGGTTGATTAAAAAAATTTCATTACACATATATTAGAAATTGTCAGTTTTAAAATGTTTGGTATGTAAATTACATAACTTTAAATGAAGATAGAATTTAATTAAATGTTTGGATATTTAACTATTATCGAAAACTAAATAAAGTGTAAAATATTACTTTTATACAATTTGTAACCTATTAATCCTTAATTATTACAGCTTCATATTCTGAAGAAAAAAATGTAATCAATCACCAAAAAGTGATTTCTGCTCATTTTTTCTTTTAAATAATTTTTGATGTTCTACTTAATACTGAAAAAACAATCATTGTTATAGTAAACTTAATTATTAAATAATTAAAATAATACCATTAATCAATAATCAATTAATTTTGCTTAAAATAAAAGGCCATATTTAGTCACAGCTTATATTTGTAATTTGAAAAAATAAGTAGTAAATTAATTATTGTTAACTTTTTTCACATATTCTAAATTTTAGGAAAATTATTTTTTAAATAATTTGTCTTTAAATTGGCTTTTTAAATTAATTTAAAAAAATGAACTGTATATGCAATCAACAAGAGCTTAAATTTTTTATAAAATAATAAAACTTATATAAAAATAATATAACAATAATACAGTATCATACATCAAAAACTTTCAATAAATTTAAAAAATTGATAATTGAAATTAAAAAAAATTATTCTATTTTAATTTAATATTTAATATCTAAAAGTGAACATTTTAATCTCCTTAAAATTAAAATTTAAAATGTGTGGCAGTAATAATTCAAAATTATTCAACTTTTTAATTTATTTTTATTAATTAATTTATTATATTTTTAAAATTAAATTAATAAGTATATAATAAAAGTAAGAATTTATTATTATGACAAATATTCTCTTATTAGTTTATAAAAATAAAAGATTTAGAAGTTAACTAAATAAATATAAATAAATCATTTTAAGATTGGGATAAAAGCTATATTATAGAATCTATTGATTCTCCTTTAATTATTAAGTATCTTTATTTAACCACTTTAGTTTGAGTAAAAGCCTTTCTCATAAGCAAATAAGAAATAAATAAATCTAACTACTACATGATATTAATTAAATAATATCATACTCACATCAAAAATCGCAATTAAAAAAAATTTTTTATAGAAAAACAACTAAATATTTTTGAACCTTACCTCTTTTATTCAATTATTCAAGAGAACTAGTGATAAAATAAAAGTACATTGAATTTTTAAAAAATAACTTGTCTGCTATCTAAATTTGTGTTATTTTGAGCTATGTAATTAATTTAAAATTCCAACTCTTAATGAGCTGTGACAAAAATAATCAATAATACTCAATCAAATTAATGAAAAGTTCAATTTAATTAAATAAACTTATCAACCAAAATACTGTATTGTTAAATAAATTTATGGATAATCATTTCTTCAATTTTTATAAATAAACATATTTCATATGTATGTTTAGAGTTTTAGTAATGTCAAAAAATATTAAAAGCAATATGAATTAAGAGTTAAATATGATTTACTGAATTTGCAGTTTAATTATATTTATACCTTAAAGTAGAAAAATTGTTGATTAAATAGATAGCAAGTTTGTAACATTTAAGGATTTGATACATAAATAAATTGATTCTTTGCTAAATCCTACTAATGAATATTCTCAACTTATTATACTTTAGGTGATTCTTAACCTAAGGATGGTCATCCTTTTAATAGATTCTTAAATATCAATCAAATTCATTCATACTAGCATTTATCGCTCGATTTTAGGCCATGATTAACCATCTCCTTATCTTAAACTGTTTCCTTATTTTTTACCTATTTCGTTTTTATTTTCATGGAAATGGGAAATGGAATTAGAGAATAGTCTATCAAACCAAATTGTAGGGATAATCCAGGAAGAAAGGAAGAAGATCGAAACTATATACTTAATCTGCTTTTCTTTTAATGAAAAAGCAATTGTAGATGAAGTAATCATTTTATAAGCAAATGTACTTTTGATATAGGCAGAATAAGAACGTTAAGATCTGATACCAATTATTTACAGACTCTTAACAAGGATGATATTTAACATGGAAATGGAATTATCTTAAGTAACTATTACTTTTATGGAACAATATAGAGTTTACCTATCATCAACTAATTAATAAAGATGATGATAAACTACTATAGGATATCTATGAACTTAATTTGTTGCTAACTGCATCTATCTTAAGTAGCTCAGAGAATTTGAAACATAAATTTGTTTTTGCTAGTCTTGATTATTTTGAAAAAATGTTGGAGAAAGTTAAAAGCATGGGGATAAAATAACCAGGGTTATCAATATAATATGACATTTTTATCTGGAAGATGATGAATAAAGGTATCCCTTACCTACCTATGAATAAAGAAGCATTAAGAGCAATAGCTGATGGATTCAAGATGAAAATAACTTTTGATAGTAATCAATCAAAAATACGAAAAAATAATAAATATATGCTGTAAGGCTCAGTACCTAATGGGCTGAATAAATAGCATCAAATTTTTTCTCTAGAAATCAATTGCTAGAATAATAGTTAAATCAAAAAATGATTATCCAAAAAAATCAACCCCTTTAATTTATCAATGAAGCTATGATAATCTCAAAAATAGATTTCTTGTAAGAAATTAGTTTAAGCTAAACACATGGCTTCCCACACTATACATTAGAGTGATAGAGAACATCAAGAACTTTCCCAGATAGTATATCTATAATCTAAAAATCAATCAATCGTTCAAGTGAAAATATAAGAAATAAATCATTAGTATTTACTTATATGTGAAATGGAAGGAAGAACTAAATTGCAAAGCCAAATGTTATATTAGAAGATATAGGAACTGGAAGTACTGATATAATAAATCGGAGTTAGGTAATAGAAATTATTACATCAAGTAGAATTTACTAATATATGAATCAGAGTTATAATAAATTTCTACACTTCAAGTTATTAATAAAAGGAAAGATGTTGCAAGAATCCAAGCAAAGGCCCACAAAGACATCCTATAAACTTTAGAGCATTATATAAAAAAAATATCTTCTACCTTACGAGATATTTTATCTAAAATAAATACAGAAAACATAGGCCAAGAGTTTTAAGTTTACTAAGAGTTGGAAAAGACTATTCACCCTTAGAGAAAAACATAACAAAAATTGAGTTAGATAATAAATAATATTAGTAATTAATAAATAAATGAATAAGGAAGATCATCTAGAACTGATGAAAAAAGAAAGGAGTTATTATGATGCACTTCCTTTTCTATGATTAAAAACATGATTGAATCAATTGTGAATTAAATATAGGAACAATATAATGAGATAGCTACCAGACTTAAAAGTTCTCAATTGAACATGAATGATTAATTTTCATCAAAATTGAACTCAGATACTTTTTATACTTATATAAAAAATAGAGACTGTTCTTAATTCCATATCAAAAATATCGGTAGGAGAATTTGATTATTTAAGAATTTTAAAAGAAAATAATCAATCATATAAACAGGATAATAGAAAACACACAATATTAAAAAGATTTGAAAAACATTCCTACCTAATTTATCCATCAAATAAATGTTGGAATTGAAGAAGCATTAACCCTAATTAAAGATATTAAAGAAGGAAGAAATAGAATACTTGTCTGCACAGATAACTCATTGGAGAATATTTAGTAAATGGGAGAAATTTTAGATAATATAATGGAAAGAGCGTTCTAATCCGAATAATTTACTCAGTCTATAATGAAAATTGTGAGAGCAGCAAAAAGAACACATTATAAAATGTTAATTATTATTATATTTATAAGTTAATACTTGTTATGTATAGATGTATGAATGTAATAGCAAAATCAAGGAATTTTAAGTATGCTAAATAATTACAATCTATTTATTAAAAATGGAAATGGAGATAATTTTAATATCAATAGCTTGTAAAGAATATGGGTTTATGTTTAAAAAGATTAATAACAAGGATGTGATATATGATCTATTTGCTTGAATAATTGGAGTGATATACTTAAATAATTTTACTTAAAAATTAAAGTCTTGTCTTTGTTTCTTATAATATAAGCTATTATCTTTATTTAAAGTTAAATTATTCTATAACTAATAATTTTAAAATAAATAATATTATTTTCTATTATTCATAAATTTTTATATTTATTCATATTTTTTTACCATTTATTTATTAAAATTATAAACATATTTCAAATACAACTAATCTTTTTGATTTAAGTCACTTGTTTTGTTCTCTACTTTCAATTCTTCTGATTTATTGATACTTTTTTAACTTTTTATATAAATTAGTTTAAATTACTAAACAAAATTAACTAGAATAAAATGTTTAAATTTTAAATGAAATTTAAATCAATAAATAAAAATAATTTTAGCAGAATAAAAAGAAAAATAAATTATATTAAAAGTTAATAAAAAAAGTTTATTACAGCCTAAATAAATAAATAAATTATTTTAAGTAAATGTATTTTAAGAAAGCAAAAATATAATTTCTTTAACAGTACTTTGAGCAAATTCACAGTATCTTTCTTTTACTAAATCAAATCTTGTATTTTTTTTGTATAGTTGAATGAAATATCATATAAATCTATTTATGGAGAATATCCTTTCACATTATTATATAATAAACTAAAAATATAATATTTCTTTTCTTTTTAAAAGTGTTACTCTTAAAATTTATTAAATATTAAAGTCATCTTATAGCATTAGAACATCAAAAACTGTTTTATTATTTTTTTCTTTCAGATATATTTATTTTTAATCAACTTATTGGTTTTCTTTTGAATATTATAATTTTATTTAAGCAGTTCAAGATAATTAAAACTCCTTCACTATTTTGAATCTGCTTCTACATAGAATTTTTAAATTTTCATGAGTTAAAAAAAAATTATTTTATTTTATATTAAATTATTTGTTGATTTTTAATTTAATTTAATAGTAGTGTCTAATATATGTTAAGTAGTTACTATAAAAATAGATCGCAAAATATAATATTTAGAAATTAAATAAATAATAGTGGGTAATTTATTTTGATAATTTATAATTATTCTATATAAAACTAATTGTATTATATATAATATTATGATTTATTTATTTGAAATTAAAAAATATTAACCAGATTATCTAAACTTTTTATTAATTCTCCTTGATTAATGTTTTTCATATATCTTTCAGATGTGAATTTTGTAAATAATTTTACTATAACATCTTAGCATAATCATTAAATAAATGACTTTAAAATAAATTATTATTAAGAAATTAACAAAAAAAATGATATGTTGGGTTGAAATGAATATTAAATAGCTTTATTTGGATAATTTTTAGTACTAGTATTAATTAACTAATTGATTAAAATAAAGTTAACACTATTTAAATTAATAAACATATCTTTTATTGTAATAATATTCTAAAGTAAAGTAATGATTTTAATAATTGAATATTGAGAGTAATAAATCATTATATTTACAATAATATTAAAATCTTTATTTTTATTTATAAGCTATAATAAAAAAATTTAGAGAAAGAATTAGCTAAATTATTGATAATTTTAATAATTGATTGATAGATAGATTATATTGTGAAAAAATGTTTTTCTATATTTTAAATTAGTATTTAAAAATTTAATAGCATCTAATTATTATTCTTATATATCTTCTAATTTTAAATCTACTGCTAAAAAAAAAATTTTGTATTAACAAAATAATTAATTTATCGACTAGTAAAAGATTATCATTATTAAAATAGACATTCATATAATTAATTAGTAATACAAATGATTTATCGACTAATTTTATATTTTTTTATTAATAATAGACAAATTAATATTTTTAAAAATATTTTTAAATATCTTAAATAAGATTTGGAAATTAAACATCATGTTAATTAATTTATTTTAATTTTTACTTATAATTTTTAAGATTTACTATCTATAATTATTTTTTTATATAAACCAAATAGTTATTTTATCTATCAGTAAAATAAGGTTATCATTTAATAATAGATAAATGATTATATTTTATAAATATAATATTTTAAGGGGAAGTAATGATTATAATTATTCAACATTAAAAAAGAATTATCTTAATTCCTCATAATTCGTAATCCGCAAAAAAATAGTGAGGCTGTGGGTAAAAATGATAGAAAAATCATACATTTTAAAAAAATTAGCAATTAGTAAAGCAGTACCTATCGAGGATTTACGGTAATATTTTTATTACTAATATTTAATTTACCATTACAAAAAACTTTGTAGAACTAACAAAATAAATGATATTTTAGCTAGCTTTAAAAGACTATATAATTTTATAATAGATAAATGTATTATTAAAAAATATTTTTTCTTAATTTTAAATAAGGATTTAAAAAATTATAAATCATATGAATCAATTTCAATTAATTTTACATCTAATTTTAAAATCTATAAATAATAAATAATTTTTTTGAAAGTTACTGTTATAAGATTCTCATTTTTAAATATTGACATGTTAGTTTTTAGTAATACTTTTACGCAAATTAATAATTTAAGGAAAAATAATGTTTTAAGTAAAGTAATATTTTAAGGAGATTAATATTTTAAAGGAAAATAATGATTTTAATAATTAAGCATTTAAAGTAAATAAACTCACTTTTTTACCTTTAATTTTATTTAAAAAACCTTATTAACTAAACAATTACTGTATTTATCAACTCATCATTAATTCATACTATATTTAATAATAGACTAATTTCTGTATTAAATAATCATTTTTTAATAAAAAGTTAGAATTTAAATGCAAAAATCAAATAGAAAAATTTCATGCTTTTTAGTTAAATTTTTTTTTTACTGATAGAAAATTTTTTTAGTACTAACCAATCAAATCGACTAATATATAATACCCTGAGACACTGCCTTTTTCAAGGCTACATACAAAATTTGTATTGAATCGACATATTTTTAATTTCTTATCATTTTTACAAAAAAAAATTACTAAAATAATGATAATTTTAAAAGAAATATACTGTTTTAGGATAGAATATTTTCTTTAAAAAAGCCACTGTTGTCTTAAATTTGCTTTCTTTAATATATTTTACTTTTCAAATAGAAATATATTTTACAAATAATTTAAAATGTCTTATAAAAAAGAAATTTAGTTTTTAAATTTCCGGTTGTTAATCAAGCTTGATTTATTTATCTACTTAGATTATTAATTTAAATTTTATTAATTTTTCTATTGAAGTTGACACAAAATATAAAAGAAATATAAACCAAAAAATGTGATCTATTATTAATATAGATAAAAGATTAGATTATTAGAAATCTTACTGTGTTTATAGTTATTATTTTTAAGAAAAATCATATCTAATAACAAAAATTTTCTTAACGTTATTACTTGACATCTTTGGAGTGAGTTAAAAATATAATAGTGTTTTATAAATTTTTCTAAACGAATACTTTTAAGTATTAAGAAGTATACTTTCTTTAAAATAAAATAATGTAAGTTTTCTATTTTCTAAAAAATAGAAGAGTAAATTTTGTCAATTTAAACAAATTATTTAAATATTTTTAATTAACACTTAATGATCATTTTATTTATTGAATAATTCGATAATATCTAAATTATACTATTTTATATTGTTTTATACCATTAAATTACAATTTGGCAAAAATTATTTGAATATTTTAATTTACACTTAATGATCTTTTTATTTATTGAATAATTCGATAATATCTAAATTATACTAAATTCCTTTTTTGTAATGTTTTATACCTTTAAATTACCATTTGTTAATTATGAAATTTACATTAAATGGTATGAAAAATTATTTTAATCAAGAATTTTTAATATTGACTTGATTTGATTTGAAATCATTTTTCGATTTAGCTTTGCTAAAAAATGGTCTTCGTAAAAAAAGAGATCCAATAAAATTTAGAAACATCAATTATTTATTAATCCCTCCTCCCTGTACATAAAACAAAGTTTGTTAATTAAAAAAGCAAAATTGATATTACATCATAATCCTAATTATTTAGGATATTATTACTTTTTTTAAATTTCTTAGAGATTTTTAGTAAGTAAACCTGGTAAATAATAATTGCAAGTGAAATTTTTAATTAAAGAGATAGCGTAAATTGATTTATTTTTAGGATGTGTTTTTTCCATAGCTTCCTTCAAATTAAATAATGACTATGAAAGCGTAATGCAAATTAAAATAGATAAAGCTAAAAAAATTAAGAAATTATTACAATTTAAACAATTTATCTATCTAATTACACTAAATTTTTAAAATATTTTTTATTCTTTCTTATTTAATGCTTGAATTAGTGAATCCTCCTTAACTTTAAATGTTTGATTTTTTATAACAGTGAACTGAAATATTTTCTATTAAAAGCCAAAACATTTTTTATGATTTAATAAATCATCAGCATAATATTTCATAAAAATTGGTAATAATAGAAATAAATTATCAGATTATGAATTATGAATTCGCTTTAAAATAATTACTAGTAAGATAATCGTATAAATATTTATAAAGAAGATTTATTATAAACAAGAAGTGGAATTTAGAAAGCAATAAATGAGCTAACATTAATTAATCCAGTTTAGATAAAATAATATGAATACTGAATGTTCCATACCATACAGTTGATATCTATTTTAATAATTTTTATTTCTTAGTTTCTCTACTGAAATATTATTTAAGTTATAAATAAAATTTACCCATCAAATTTTCAAATTAATAGTTATCGCTGCTTCCTAAATGATAAATTTACTTGAAATAGTTAAGCTAAATCTTACTCTTACTTTTTCGAGAAGAGGAATTTACTACAAGGTGTTGCAGTAAAATATTAATATATCTACTGTATACACTATAGTTTCAGATATTTGGGGAATTTCTGGATTATTTTTAAGAAAATTTTTATATGCAAAAAATATAATTTATAACTAAAATAATAGAAATATAAACGCAAAATAAAATAATTTATGTTATAATCTTAATATTCTCTTATTATAAATCTGTCTTAGATAATAAATTAAGGCTTACTAAATTCTTAAGAGATATTTTTTTTAATTTGTAATTTAGGTGAGATTAAGAGGTTAGGTAATATCAATTACTTTCAATTCTTAACTGTAAATTCGATTAGAAATAATCAAATATTGCTTAATTTTAAAAGCTCACTAATTAAAAATTATGTGTTTTTATTAAGTTATCTTTTTTAATGGCAACAATCCCATAAAATTATCTATATTATCACAAAAATTTAAAATTAATAATTAATTAATGGCTTTTTTGTTATCTAAATAAACATTATTATCACTTTAGAATTTTATTTAGTTTTTTATAATAATTTATGCATATTAAATAGATTATGTTTTTTGGATTGAAAAATCTAATAGAGATTTATTATTTATATTCAAGATATTTTGTTAAAATAATTTAAATAGAATTTACATTAGTCAACTTTGCATTAAAATTATATTTTAATCATAAAAGTAAAAGAAATTTCTATTTAATTTTTTAAATTGTTCATCAAAAAGTATAGAAATAAACTTAGTGGTGATTAGGATTTAATAGAAAGATACTTAAAATGAATGTGTTGGGGGCTAATTAATAAAAAAATAGATAAATTCTTTATTTAAGTAATAGCTAGTATGTTTTTCAATTTTATAAATTAAATAGATTATTTTTAGATTTTAATTATTTAGTTACAACTTTATTATCTTAATTAGAAAGACTCTTTCTTTTTCATTATTGCAGTATTTAAAATATATTCATCTATATTTCTTAAAAAATTAAAAAAAATAATTTTATGATTTTAATTTAAGCATAGAATTATCTTTTACACCAATCTACTATTTAACTGAATGATATATAATAAGAAAATATTTTCAAAATTATTTATTTTTAAATCTACTGTTACTCAATGCGTTGTAGCTTTTACCAAAAAAAGGTGTAGAAAATTTAGATTAATTTTTTAAATAGTTAATCGAAAACTGTAAATACATAATTTCTCTTTCAAAGCACATAATAAAAAGATAGTTAAAATATTTTTTTAATGTAATTAATTAATATGTAAGGAACATTAAGAGATTATGAATATGAATATAATTTAATATGCATGTGTTATAAATTTAATTTTTGATTATGTTTTTAGCTAGAATAAAAAGTAATATTATTTTCTGATGAATGCGAAATATAAATTTAATTACAAAAAATTTTGTGGAGATTTTGTATGACTTTGGTCAAATTTTGAATAATTTAAATGTCTTAATCAATCAAAATAATAAATTCAATATATAGTCAGAGTTGGCTTAAAGAAATAAATTAGTATTACCCATCATTAATTAATAAAATGATTGAATTTGGTTTTATGGATTGTTTAGGTTTAGTTTGAAAAATTTTTGACTAAATTAAATACATGTTAAGCTAGCTAATAAAACTTATTAAAGCAAATAAATTGAATACCATTAAATCTCTGTCAGAAAATGTACTTCTTATTTAAATTATTTACCTAGCCATAAATGAAATTTTAGCGCCTTTTCATAAACATATATTATTCTTCGTAACTTTATATTGCTCTTAATTTATTTAAATAGTTATGCTTGATTATTTTATTTAAATTAGATTATCTTAATTCATGATCTTTACTTAATTAAGTAATTATTGAGATATAATTAGTTATTTCTAATTGTAACATGAAAGATTAGATAATTAATTAACAAATAAATTTAGAATTAATATCTAACATAAGCTGTGGGTAAATTGGCGTAATTTTATTTGTTATTATAATCTAATAATGGCTTTGATTTTAATTATTATATGGTAAATTGCGAATAACTCACCATGCTTTAATAGTACGTATATTAATCTTAAATTTCATGAGTTAATTAAGCAATTTTGACATCATCAAATCCTAAAATAAAACTTTAAATACAAAATAGCATGAGATAGACAATTAATTTAAAGGATATGATTATATATCATCATGCAATAAGTTTATAGTTTTTTAACCATATATTTTCACTTTAAATAAAAAAACAGAATAGAATGCTTGTAAAAAGATTACTTTAGAGTAAATTATCTAGCTTTCATCTAAAAAATAAGTATAAATATTGATAGATCTTTCAATCAAATGATTATCAAAATAATCTAATAAAAAAAGTAACTAATATCATATCTTAATTAATTTTTTTCTGGCTTGATTAGAATAGCTATTACATGAAAAGAAAAGTATTAATTAATTTTTAAATGTGTTAAAGTTTGATTCAAATTATGGATTAAACTTTCCAAAAAAATTATAAAGAATTTTTTGGCAAATAAAAGCAAACAAATCAAATCAACTCAAAAATTACTAAAAAATGAAATAATTAAATAATGAAGAGTTAATCATTAAGAAAAATATACTCCACTTAGCAGACTTTCATAAAAAATCTTAAAAAGGTGAAAGAAATCTACTAAATAAATGGTTCTAAGATTCTATTAAGACTTATATTTTTGAATAGATTGCATCTCCTTTAATTGCTAAATACCTTAATTTAAGCTCTTCCGCTTAAGTTAAAGCCTTCATTCACTAGTAAACAGAGCCAAATAAACCTAAGTATATGGGAATTATTGAGTAATATTTTATCTAAATTATCAAATATAACCAAAAAGACCTTTTTCTGTAAAAACTATATGAAATTCTTTTGAATCCTGTTGATATTACTCAACAAAAAGAAAAGTAAAATTATAACACTGAGAAGATTGTTAGAAAATAATTTGTGTGTTTTCTAATCTTAAGATACTTTGAGCTATTTGGGTAATAAGACATTCCCTCATTTTATGAACTATGGAATATCTGCTTCCCGCTAGAAATTTAAACTAAAAAAAAACTCTCGAAATTTGACAAAAAGGTTGAAAATAAAACTTTGAAATTCTAGATTAGCAATGAAGGTAATCTAAACACTAGTTTAAAAAGCTCATGTGACAAAAAGGTTGAAAATAAAACTTTGAAATTCGAGATTAGCAATGAAGGTAATCTAAACACTAGTTTAAAAAGCTCTTCTTGTTTTTTAAATAGTAGTGTCTTCCACTCTTCTCTATATTTTAATCCCTATTCAAATATTTAAAAGTAATAAGAAGAGCCTTCTGTTTTTATTTCTTCGAAAATAGATGGCTTTTCTTAATCAAACAATATCTAATAGTCTGAAAACTTATTAATGAGCTACTAAGATGATCTTTATCCTTAAAATTAGCCAATTAATAATAATATATATGAAGAAGATTAATACGAAGAGGAGTCCATGAACCATTTTCTCTAATTTTATTATAATTAATAAGCAACTTATCAGAATTAAAATCAGATACCTGACTAGAATATATACAGCAATAACCATTTAGAGCATTATGAAATTAATTATGAATGAATATTTATCCACATGATTTGATTCGCTACTATATTAATCATTCATCATTATAATATAAATATAATTTATCTACCTACCTACTAAAAATGAAAGGGTTATAATGTAACCTCTACAAGAAAAAATATATAATTAACAAATATTTTAGAATATATATTTATATATATATATATATATATATATTATCATAATATATATTCATACTTAATTCAAATATGATTAAATACTTATTAATATATGTAGAATTAACGTTGCAGATTTCGCAGATTTTTTAAGAAAAAGAGAAGAATTTTTAAAGTTATATAATTTATTTTTTGGATTCATTAGATTTTCACTACTTTAAATAGAATTAAAATTACTTGTATATAATATTTTATATTTATAATAATGCTAATAATTTTATTTTTTAATTTTTTAAGTTAATAATTTAATAAGTTTTACAAATTAAATATATTTATGAAATATCTACTAAAAATAATATTAGAATATCTTTCATAAAAAATTGAATAAATTATTAAAAAATATTAAGTATCAAGCAATTACTTTGAGATAAATAAATATGTCAATAATAGGTTTTAATCATCCATATAAATCAAATAAAGTAAAGAAACTATTAGAAAGCGCAACCTTATAGCTTTAAGGAAATTAAAAATACTTGAAAGAAAGTAAGGGCATTTGAAACATTAATAGTTTTTGATTGAAAAAATTTAAATAGTTTATGAGCTAATTAATTGAGATATGATGGTGCGACTTAAAATAATAGAAGATTTATGAATAAAGCAGAGTTTAGGGAAGCAATTTTGTCATAACTATGAATTTGTCAATGAGCATTGTCTTCATTTTATATTTATAAATATATAAACCCTGAATTTTAGTGTATTTCTCTTAAATAAAGTTGATTGAGCATTTATTATTTATAATTATCATCTATTTTATATTCTAAATATGCAATGGATTATTTTTAAAAAATTAAAAAATATATGATAGAAAATTTGAAAATAACAGCATTAATGTTGAATCATTTATACATTTATACGATTTTTCAAAATTTAGATGAAATATATAAATATAATGCCCAGAAAATTTGAATATTTTTGCGAGAAAATATACTGTCCCTTTTAATAATTTAAAGAAAGTTAAACCTTTTATATAAAAAATCAAGATTGTTATCTTCTCTACTTTTTAAGTATGTAATATTGAAATTTTATAATGATAATTAAGATTGATTATATATTATCTCTTTGATTTTTATTAGCTTAACTTTGATCTTATCAATATATGAGTGCTCTTATGAATTTAATTATAACAAAACTATATCCTTTGCTTCTTAGCTTGTTACAATTAATCTAATTATTTGATCTTATTGTCTTTTTAAAAATCTTAAAATGGTATTTAATTTTTTTTAAATTATTAATTTTTAACCTTGTAAAAAATAAAATAGATTTTAGTTTTATCATAATCAAAATAATTATTTTGTTTATTAAATTATTGCGTATACCTATAATATTTTAAATATGAATGAATATTATTCTAAATTAAAAATCAAATATGTTTAATATCATAATTTAATCTATTATTCGATTGTAAATCTAAATCAAATCAATTATTAAATGTAATCATCCTCATAATCAATTATGTAAATTTAATAATTTTTTGATACAAATTTTTATACTGTAAATTAAATATTTTTTAGAAATAACTTTTTATAGTGTAAATTTGTAAAATTGTGCTAAAAAAATCAAACTTATTTTTAGGGGTAAGATTAAAATAGAAAGAAAGTAAATTATTCAAAGATTTTCTATAAATAAATATATAAGCTTAAGCTCTAATTGAAAAAATAAACAAACCATAATTAATAAAAAGGAGAGAAAGTATATTAATACATTTTTTTAAATAATAGTTCTTATTAAATTAATTGCTTGAGAATATTAATTAACTGTATATTTAATTATTTATTTATTTATCTTTTGAAAAGATAATCATCATTTTACTTTTAAAAATGACTATAATAACTTTAAATTAAAATCATTGTATGTTGTTGCTATAAAAAGTGGTTTTAATTGAAAAAAAAATATGAAATTGATAAAATTTGTTTTTTATTTTGTTAATAAAAAGCTCTTTCATCTCTTGTTAATTATGTTATCCACTAAATAGAATAAATATATTTTATTTAAAAATATTTTTAAAATTAACTCTGCATTTCTAACTGAAAAGCATAGTATCAGAAAATGGTTTACTGATCTTACCTAATCTCTACTTACACTTTCACATTAATTAATAATAACTTAGAGAGAAAATAATATACCTTATAAAGCGGTTTTTGAGTTCTATAAGTAAAGAAATAGATTTCGAAAGCTATTGAATATTTTATTTTTAATTATAATTTTGTTCTTCAATTCATCAGAAATTCAGACATCTTTTAATATTTCATCGAAGAATTTAGATAATTATACATATCTAAAGCCAAATAATTAACATTATAAAGAAGCATTAAACAATAATGTTAGCTCTATCTAATTTATAAAATGAACTTGAATGGTAAAAAAGGTATATATTATTAGAAAACAACTAAAAAAATACTCTTTTAATACTTCTATGAGCTACTAGAGGTAAATACTATTCATTCCTATCTAAAGAGCATTTGCAAAGACTAAAAAATGCAAGTATACGCACCTCTAAACTAAAATGTGAATTTAAGACTAAAAAAAATTAATTTGCATAAAATATCTTTAATTATTTTGTTCTTACTTTTCTTCAATAAAATATATAGCCAATATCTTGTCTTTATTTACCTATGATTTATTGAGCTGACTTTTATATAGAAGCTTACCATTTTTATTGCAGAGCTTTAAAATATTATTGGTGTATCATAATTTTGAGTCAAGCTTTAAAAAAATAGAAAAGCAGAGTAATAGTTGTTTTTTTTGTTTTAATTATTAATCAAATTGAATTAATTAATAGTATTTTTCTGCTTAAAGGTAAATACTTTCAAATATCTAAATTAAATTTAAAATAATTTAAAGATCTATTACTGAAGCAAATTAAAAAGCTAACATTTTGCTTATCTAAATTGATTACAAATTGTTAATTATTCATCTGCCCAGAATAATAAGATTCTATTATGTTTGATTAATTTTATGCAAGGTAAATAGAAATTTAATAGAAAAATTAGAACACTAGCTTATTTTGTTTACAGTAAATTAAATAAACTAAGATAATTATCTGTCTCTGTTTAAGATTAAAAATGAAATTTTCAGTTTTTATTTGAAAAAATTATCATTACATCTCAAAAGCTCCTCTTCTAATAAAAGACAATTAGGTAAAAAAGCTACACCCATTCTTTTTATTAATTATTTGAATAATAAAAAATAAATCACAAATAAATTGATTCATGAAATGATAATTAAGAAATTGATAAAAATAATAGGAAATTAAAGAAAGAAATTGATTAATCTTACTAAAAGATTAATGTTAAGATACTTACTTAAAAATAATGTATTAATATTAAAATCATTAAAGCAATTCCATGTAATTAATTAAGGTAAGCTATTATTCATATATAATACGCAGTGAATCCAATATAAATAAAATAGCATATTTTTTAAGAAAATATATTTTCATTTTAAAAAATAACTCAAGAATTAATATGACCTCCACTACTTTTGTATGAAATATTTATTCGTTGAATTGAAAAAAAATGAAACTAATATACTACACATCTTATTATTATTAACTCATAATTTTTGGCAAGGTTACTTTGCTTTACCTATCTATTTTAATAGTTGATATTTTTCTTTCTAAAATATTAATAGATGTAATTTAATATACTCTTTGTTTAATTAACATGAAATTCTGTAAGTTAATTATTTTTGAATTACCTCAATAATAGATAAAAATTACTAGCAGCTATTAGATTTTGCTATTTTAATCTTTCATATATTAATAATAGCCAAAATTATTTCACTATCAATCATCCTTAAGATAATAAATATTTTAAATAAATCAAATTTTTGTCAAATCTAACTTTTTTATAAATAAAAATTAACGCTATTAATACTATTCTTTCTTAGACTTGATAGCAAAAAATAAAAAAACACTTTATTTATTTTTTAATTTGTATATATTTAATTGATAAATCTATTTATTTATTTGTTGCTTTTGAAATTTCTATCAAATTTGTTTACTCTTACTTAGTAATATTAATGTGAGTGGGTAGGGTGGGTAAATAAATATGTTTTCTCATAATTCTTGAATTAGGTTGTGGTTCCTCAAATTTTTAAATTAAGTAGGAAATTTTTTAGTTCAGATTTTTTATATTTTAAGGTTATTTATTTTTAGATATATATAACAGTGAGTATACTTATATATTATCTTCTTTAGGATTTATTACCTACAATTATTTCCATTAAATTGATTAAAAAAACCATACATTTTGCAAGTCTTTAATTACCTAATTTTCTATTCGAAATATATCAAATTAATAATGTGTAATCATCTTTATGTAAATTTGTAGACTGGCGTAATATTAAAATATATTAAGAGTGAAGAGCGTTTCGCAGCCCATTTATAACATTTCATCAAAATTAAAGGAAATAAATTATATTACTTTTTTATTAATAGTAATTTTTTGAAATCTGCGAATAATTTTTTATATGTGAGTGTCAGTTAAATTTATTTTATATTTTTAAATAGAATTTTTAAAATTTAAAGTATTTTATTTTTATATGAATTTCTAATAAAAAATTTGAAAATAATATCAATTTTTAACTTTAATAATGGATTTAAAATATAACAGTAGGAAGATGTAATAGCCTTAAAAAATAGTGAGAGAAAAAATATCTTAGTTACTATTTAATAACCCTTTTTACTTAGTAATCTTACATTTGATAAAATAGCATACTAAAGTAATCTATCAGCAAGTAAAAATATTATTTACATAGATTAAGTTTAAAATTGATAATATGCATGTGTTAACTTACAACTTTTTTAGCAATCTAAATATTTAAATAAAATTTAATTAAAAAGTAGTTTTTCCATTTTTTGTAATTTAATTATGATATATCTAATAAAAAACTGTCATGAATATTAAAAATACATTACTATTCTTCATAAAATCTAAACCATATATCAAGTTTTTTTTTTGTTCTTTTATTATTGCTTTCATAATAAATAATACATTATATGCATGCTTACAATTTACTTATTATTCCTTTAATTTTATATTTATTGTAATGATAAGTAAGTTTGTTTATTACTTATGTAATATACAGTTCAAATTATAAATATTAATAGTTAGTTAATTGATCGATTTAGATTTCCTGATAAATTCTTGTTTAAATTTACTTTACAATTTTATTAACTAAATTTGCTGTGAAATTTATCAGTTCTGAATCTGCATTATTTTTATCAATAATAAGAATTTTTTATGAGTTATATTTTAATTAGATGTTTGTTTATAAATTTGATAGTGAATAAAAACAAGACAACCTAAATTAAAAATTCAAATAGCCAATTATTCAATTAAGTATTTTCAGAATGAATAAAACAAAGAAATAGCCACTTTTTACTCAAGAATAAAAAGTTGTTATATTTTTATTAATTTTTAAGTAGAATTTTTATATGTTATCCTTGAGATTTGTTGTCATTAATACTCTCTCTTTCTTTATATGTGGTTGAATTACTATGGTTAAGTAACAAATAGAAATCTTAATGTAACTAAATTCTGATCACCGTATTATCTATTACTACTTTTTCTATTAAATTAAACATCTTGCTAACTCAAAGTAATTATTTCATTTAACGATAGCTATAAGATTCTAAAAAATTAAAAGTAAACCTCTGGTCAGATATATTTAATCAGTTTAATTGCCAAGTTAATTTATTGGAGGGTAGGGAAATAAGTCTATTTTAAAACCCGTATTTTTTTAATTAAATAACTTTGACCTTTTTTTTAGTTTATTTATAATAATAATATTAATATAAAAAGATACGAGTTTTACCATAGGTAACAACTTGAGTTTTTAGTCAATAATCACTTAAATTAATTATTATTTGTTATTTAGTTATTTTGATATTATCCTGTTCTCACAGTTTATGTAAACAAACCAAAAGTTTTTAAAACATCGACAATACATTTTGCAGCAAAATAAATAATCCTTTTGATTCCTATTAAATTATATTAGTTTACTTTACATTAAATTTCATCACTTCATTATTAATTAAATGCGAAAAGTTCTATTTAAGTTATTTAAATTTTCTAAGCAAATTCCTTTACATATTTTGATATATTGAAGAACTGCACTTATTAAATATAAACAATTAATTTAATAAAAAACAATACAAAAACAAATTCAAGAACTTCTAAAAAAATGGACTAAAATAACTAAAATTAGTTGATTATTAAAAACAACATTCTCTATTTGGCTAAACAAAGTGGTTAAGCCATTCCTAGCCAAAGAAATTTACTAAATAAATGGTTCTAAGATTCTATAAAGACCTATATATTTGAGTCTTATGCATCTCCTCTGATCGCAGATTACCTAAAATTAAAAACCTCCACAGAAGTCAAAGCCTTTATCCACAAAAAAACAGACAAGAATAAACCAAAATACATGGGAATCATTGAATAATATTTTATTTATCTCAAATAATGCAATAAATAAGATGCCTTTATAAACAAACTTCAATAAATACTTTTGAATCCTGAAGACATTACTTCAATGAAAAATCAACTCTCTTACAATACAATGAAAACTGTTAGAAAATAGTTCGTGTGTTTACTAATCCTAAAATACTTTGAATTATTTGGCCAATAAGAAATGTCCTCCTTTTATGATTTGTGGAACATATGCTTCCCCTAAGAACTTCAAGTCAAAAAAAAACTCTCTAGGTTTGATAAAAAGAGCGATAATAAAGACTTAAAAAGCATTCATCTTAAATAAGATTTTGATTAAGACAAATCTTTACACAATTTACACACTCCTATTAACTTCTTAAATCGCAGCACTTTTTTTTCCTCTAAAAATTAATCAGAAATATCTAACTAAGAAATTTTCACAATCTCAACTATTTTAGGGATAAAAAATTAATATCAAGTAAAATAAGATCAAAGCTTTTAAATTAGCAATAACTTTAATTTTAACTCTGAGAAAAAACCAATAAATAATAGAATATTTGAAGAAGAAAGTTATGAAGAAGAATCTATGAACCATTATCTGCAATTTAATAACTTTTCAAATTCGTTCTAAAATGAATAATAACAATCTATTTAAATTAATTGTGATGAAGACTATTTCGAAAAGTATTAAAATTAATAAGAATTTTTCAATGTCTCATAAGATTAATAGTGCTTTTAATAATAAGGATATTATGAAGATTAACTTTGTGAAATTAGCTATCCTTAAAATTTTCATTTTTAGTAATAAAATAATAACTAAAACATGAACTAAATTAATCAAAATTGATAAATTAATGCTAATACCATTAACCTTCATATTATCAAATTATTCTTTTATAACACTATCTCTAAAATAAAAAAATTAAAATAAATAGAAACATAACTAAGTTCTTATTCACTATAAAAAATAAATATATTATTTATTAACTATATAATCTATTATAGTTAATTTCACTCTATTTATATGTCATATAACAAATAAAATTTAATTAATTTTGATAAATTTAATATTAAATCGTTTATCAATAAAATAGTTTTATAAAATAATATTTAAAATATTTAATATCTATTTTCATTTTACAATTTTTATTTAATTGATGGATGTGAGTAAATACTGCAAAATCACTTAATCTGGAGACTCAAAGTATGAAACAAAAGAATGCTTAGAATTTTCATTTATAATCTAAATACTAATTAAAAAATCTTAGGATATTTGAAGCTTATTTAAGGATATAAGGTATTTTTACATTCTTGCGTTATTCTATTAATTTACCCATAATTTGTTAAAATTAAAGATAGATATTGATCTGGTCATTTAAATGATCATAAAATAAGAAAAATTAATACTATAAATATGTTACCATTAAAATAATACAAAGTTGTTATTTAATTTATTATTTTAAATGAGTTATTATTTATTTCTCTGGTCTACTTTATTTTTTTAATAATGTTTTTTTTTATCTTTCTATTTTACATAGATGGCATAAATAGATTTCAGAGTTTTATAAACAAGTGAAACAAATTAAATTTCAAAGAAAGCCTTCTTAAATGAAGTAAAAATTCAAAGCTAATTTTGATTTTTTAGATTTAAGAATCAATTTACATATACTTTGATAATTTAATTGCCAAATAGAGTTAATAATAAGTAGAAATAAGTTGGATCATTATAAAAGGATATCAGCTTTAACAAAAAAAATAAAATAACAGCAAGACATTTATTAAAGGGAGAGAAATCGATCAGAGTTTACAAGATGAAATCACTTACTTAAGAGTCATATCATCTTTAATAATGATGTAAAATTTATGGTTTGAATCATTTTTATTGAGATAGTTAATAAAATCAAAATGAGCGATGATTGCTTTATATAAGAAGTTATAGCATTAATAATGGTAAATTAATTATATAAACTCTTCTTTCTAAAGAATCAATCAAATAAAAATTTAGTTAGCTAGCATAAAAGGAGAATAATTTTTAAAGGATATAGATTGATTGATTCATTGATTAGGTTCAAATAATAATTTGACTTTGAATTAAGCAATCTAAATAAAGTTTTCATCAACGAAAATTGAAAGATTGAAAAGAGCAAAGAAGAAAAACAATATCTTAAAATGGTTAAATAAAAATACAACTAATTTAGATATTAGAAGAAAATGTTTATCGTTTTTATTTTCATAAGTGATTATATGTTTATAATTATTTGCAATCTTGAAAAAATTATTCAATATGTTAACATAAAGCTAATTTAAATTATTTGTTTATAATATATGTCTTAATATTAAAATTGGAAACTATGAGTACTAATTTTTCACTATTGTAAATAAATGAACTAGCTAAATGCGAAGCTTTGTGGCATTGCTAGTAAGTAAAATGTATTTTAAACTTTCTAATGTAGAAAATTGAGGTATTAATGAACACTAATACCTTTAATTAATTATTGAAAATTAAATAAATATCTAAAATGTCATATTGATTATATTGATTGGATTAAAAACAAAGAAATATGCCTTTTATACTTATTAATTTTCTCAAAAAAGGTAAAAGAATAATCGAAGCAATCTATATGATTTCATTTTTTTCTTTAACTCAAAGCTCTAAATACTTAAACAAACACATTTGTTAATTCATGTATAATACTATCTTATCTTACCTAAATAGAGAATAGAAAAAATATTAATTAGTGTAAAATTAAATATGTTCTATGATGAAAATGTTTTCGTAACTAACCAAATAAATTTCCTATAAAGGTTTTTTATTATTATATATCTCTAATATAAAAAGAAAATTTGATCATGAAAAATTAAGGTAATATGCTATTCTAAATACTAAAAGATTCGAAATAAATAGTATGTTAGTATGTGTCATTAATTTATTAAAAAATAATTGTTAATATTAGTTTCTTATGTTAATAAATGTAAATTCATACTTCTCTTTTAAGAAGCATATCTTCTTCATATTTTTTGTCTACTCTAAAGAAGATAATTTAATTTTTTAAATTTAACTAACCAATTTCTTAACTTATAGAATGAGTTTGGTATGTATTTTTATTATAATTTGTTTTTCTAGACTAAGGTTACAATGATTGAAAATGATTAAATTTATTCAAGATTAGAATATGGAATTGATTCAATTAGATAATAAATATTAAAGTAATTAAAATAAAATATTTTCGAAAATAAATACAGTTTTCTTGTAAAAATAATGATATTTATCTTAAAATAAAATTTTCTAATGAAGAATATTATTTAATTTAAAAACCAACTTACAAAGCTCTTTATTAAACTTACTTAGATTTCTTACAATTTTATAAAAATATAGCTTTAATTTTTAAATAGATTATTTTTACAAAGCAAAAAAAAAAATAATTTTTATTAGATCTGGACTTTTAGTGAATAAATTGGTATTTTTGAAATATAATTACTTAGAAATATTTTATTTCATTTTTAAATAAGCATATTGAGCTTTTCTATTAAAGTACTAACCAATTATTAATTTATCGACTAAGAGATTATCAAATAGATATTTGTTTTTAATTGAATTAATACAAAATGAATTTAATGCAAATCCTCATAAATTATTACATTATTTACATTTATTATAAATAGTATAAAAAATTTAAAAAAAATAATTTATACTTAATTTTTAGATGAACTCTCTTTAATTTAAAATTATTTTAAGGTATATTATTAGTTTAAATTATGTGAAATTAATTGCGTGATTTCAATAAGTTTTTATTTAATAATGAATCAAGCCTTTATATTACCTACTTATAATTTCTAATTAACTTACAAAAAATATAGTAAAAAATAAAGTCTATTTATGGCTAAAAAAATGAATTTATATCACAAAATAGATTTAAAAGCGGTAAAAAGCTATTCATAAGATAAAATAGTAAAGTAAAGTATTCAAAATATAAACAATAATATGTATGAATTTTATAGAATTCTTTGAGAAAATACATTTTTGATTTTAATATTATTTCTTTGATCATTACTATTTTAAGATGCCTAATGATCAAAGAAGTCAATAAAACTTATTTGCAAAAACATTTACATAACCAATTCTAAAAGATGTGTGTCATCGCAATATAAAAACTAAGAAATTATATTCAAAAGCTTCATTAAAAATGGTACAATTTTGTAGAAATTATCTTAATATATTAATAATAATAAACTTTGCTTGTTTTAATAGCTGAATAATTTTTGGAAGCTTAATTCAATTAAAATGCTTAAAGAAAAGAGCTAAAATAGTTCATTTTATTACTTATCAATTTAATGTCACTAGTAAGATAAATCAAAATATAATAATGAAATAAAAAAAATATCGCAGTTTAAATATCCCTTCAAAAATTTAATGGCTTAAGTAGAAAAATATTTTTGAATCAATATAAACTTTACTATTTAATAGATAAATATTTTTTACATTCTATGAGTTTTTAATTGAAATAAACGAAATAAAGTAGTATTTATAAATACATTTTAAGGTAATAAATTTATTGAAGCATTTTCAAAAAGTATTAGAAAAGAAATACAATGAAAAACAATATTTTAAGTTAAGCATCTTTGAAATATATTTAATATGATATCTAAATATTATTATTAAATTTATTTGCTAATGTGATCTATTTGATTATAAAGGGGATTTTAAATACAAGTAATTAAATTTGCAAAGTATAAAATCTATTGTATTAATTACTGGTTAAATTAGCCTTAAAACATTTTTAATAGTTGTAAAATCAACAAATTAGACACTAATTATTTAATTTCAACTAATATCCATTTTTTTAATTAGCAGTTATTATATTTTCAATTTAAAAACGAAGTTTGAAATAAATCTATTTATTTAAAGATATCTTGAAAGAAATTTAGAGTAAACTAAATTTTGATATCAATAAAATTTATTAATGTAATCTTAATGTTTTTTATTAAAATTTTTATTAATAAACGGTAAAAGCAATTATATTTTAAGGTAAATATTTTTTAAATGAAAATAATTTAATTTTTAATTTATTTATATTGATAAAAAACTAAAATAATTTCTATTATTAGAAAAGAAAATGATTATACATTGATTATAGTTTTTATTTAACAAATTAATAGATTGTTTTAAATAAAACTAGTATGCCAAAATTAATCCTGTATTAAAATAATAAGAAACAATATCAAGATACATATTTAATCCAAATTGTTTCAATAAATATTATAGAGAAGGCAAAATATATTTTAAGGCAACTGTTTGTTTAAATCAATTTCTTATTTAATTAATTATTAAAGTAATCTTAATAAATAACATTAAGTAGGTGTTTTCTCATATGATAAAACCACAATTTTGATTAATTAGATTAAATTACTTTATATCTTTAGTATAAAATCAATTATCGCAAGTTGTAATGCGTAAATAATCGTATTAACCTTATCAAACAAAATCTTTTATAAAAATTATGATTAAATATATTTTAAGACAAATAATATTACACTAATCATAATTTTTAAAATTAAGTTATTTTAATAATAGAAAATTAAACAAATTTTGAAAATACAAAAAGCGTTTAGAGTAAATTTATTCATATAAAGCAAAGAATATCGAAGAAGGGGGTAGGTTATGAAAATGTAGGAACTTCTCAAAAAATTAATTTTAGCCATATATTCCAAAAAAATAGTTTAAGATTTAAAATATTAATCAAAAGAACACTCCCTTTTTTACCAAAATAAATAATAAAAATACATTTTTTAAAAGCTGTTACTTTGTTATTTAGCTTGATAAAATATGTAAATGTAAATTTTATTTTAACAATACTAATTTCATAATTCGATTTTTGTAATATATTTCAATGGTGGATTGATTTCTGATAATTATATTCTTTATTAACAATTAATTAAAAGTTGCTTTACATAAAATAAAAAAATGTTCTTGTCACTTCTTCAAACTATTTAATCTAAGAAGAAAAAAATTTAAATTATGTGGTAAAAAGTTAATTTATTATTATTCAAATGAAATACCATTAAATAATTGATAAAAGCGATTGTATTAATAATTTATTCTTTTTATTTTTCAATAGTTTGTAATTCAAATCCAATTAAAACCACATGAATTATGTAAATAATATCTTTTTTAACTTTTTCAAACTAATTTTAATTACTTTGTAATAATTTATTGATTTTAAAAGATTTTTGTCGTATTCTATCATTATAAACACTGTAAATGAATGTTTATTTAAAGAAGATATATATATTTTTAATATTTAAACTCATCTATATTTATTAAATCTAAAATAGTCCAAAATTAATGTTTTATTTTTAGATAGAAATTAATTTTATTATATAAATGACATGAAAAAATTAAATTTTACTATCTTATGTTAAAAATATAATTTATTCAGTTAATCTTGAAGTATTTACCATAGTTTTGGTAAATTAAGCTGTAAATTATTAATATAAAATCAGCATAATAATAAATAAGTATCAGGTTTTATATTTTTTGTGATAGGTTTCCACAATTAAAATTAGATTTTTAATAAGTCTTTGAGAACAGATAAGTATTTATTTTATCTAATTCGTAAACTATAATAAATTTTTTTTGATGTCTTAATCTAGATTTTATTAGTCTACGTTTATTAGCTGGTTGATATTACTGTTGATTGTTACTAAACTATAAAACAGATAATATCACTTTTATTAAAATTTAGTTTAATCATTTGAAAAAATCAAAACTAAATTATAATTTTGTATGCCTATTAGGAATTAATAATTTCAAGTTTACTTTAATTAGTGATTTACATCAGCTAGTTTATCGTTTTTAATCTATATCTTGATTTTAAGATTAGCGAAGAATACTTTTTAATTGATAAATCCTTTTGTTAGTATGCTAAAGTTACTAAATTATCAATAGTTCTTTCAGTGTATTTATATTTTTTTGCATTTTTACAATATATATAAACTAGTTGAATAGGATATTTAAAGCAGTTTGCTATTCATCAATATTTTTTTGTATCTTTTATATTATTTAGAAGAAACATAAATATCTAGAATATTTTTCATAGTTTTGAAAAGTTAAGTTATTGCAATCTATAAAATTTAAAATATTAGTTGAATGTAAATATTCTTTATTTATGTATATATTTTTGAGAGAACGAAATAAAAAGTTTAAATTTAACATATATTTTTCTATTTCTTTAAATTATTCTTTTGGGTACTTGTACTTGAGCTTAAATAGTTTCTAGTTATCTTGAAGTTATTAACTATAATATATAAAAATGAAAAATTTAAATAATCAGAATATATGATAATATAATATTTTCATTATTAAGAGAAATTCTTAAATATGTAAGTACAAAAAGAAGATCATTTTTTTAATAGCATCCAAATATATTAAATTTATTTAAAATATAGTAAAGTTAATTGAACTAATAATAGGATGCTTGTATTTTATTACTGTAAAATCTTAATTCTTAAAAAGTATATTAAATAAATTAATAAATTACAATTAAATGAAAAGAAATTAAAAAAATTAGTTTCAATAATATATCTAAATGAAATAAGATAATAACGAAGAACTCATTGTTTTAAATAATATTCTCTTCTTGGTTAATTTAAGTAAAACAAGTTAATCAAGTTCAAGAAATCTACTAAATAAATGGTTTTAAGATTCTATCAAGAGTTATGTATTAGAATCTGTTGCTGCTCCTCTGATAGTCAAACATCTTTGTTTTAGCTCTACCGCATAATTGAAAACATTTATTCACTCACAAAAAACTATTTAATGCAAACCTAAATACATGAGGATTATTGAATAGTATTTCTTCTATATCAAAAAATACAATCAAGAAGATCTATTTATATAAAATCTTTAGTAAATTCTTTCAAATCCTGAAGATATTACTTAAAGCAGCACAAAAAAAACATACAATACTTTAAAAACTGTGAGAAAATAGTTTGTATGCCTTTTAATCTTAAAGTATTTTAAAATATATGGATAATTAGAAGTACCTTCGTTTTATGAGCTGTGGAACATTTGCTATCCTTAAGAAATTTAAATAAAAAAAAAACTCACTAAGTTCGACAGATAAATTAAATCAGATATAAAGATCAAAGAAGAAGTCAATTGTAATGATTCTTTAATTTCCTCTACTGATCATTTTTTGAATTGTAGTTCCTCACTTTCTTTATCCAATTAATAAGACTATTTAAATTAAGAAATTTCTACTTATATAAACTCAAGAAAAAATAGTGATAAGTAGTTGTTCGAAAACACGAATAATGATGCGTAAAGTAGTGATTATTCTGATTACAATTCATGCAAATAACCAATTAATAATAGAATATTTGAAGAAGATAGTTATGAAGAAGAATCTATGAACCATTTTCTGTAATTTAACAAACAATTCTAATAATAAAATGAAGAGCAATCTACCTATTCAAAAGATTAATTTGATAATGACTAAGTATTATAGAGAGGACAATATTAATTGTAAAATTTTTAACAAAATACATAATTCAATTGATAATAAAGCTATTTATTTCATAAATGTTCCCTATTAAAAACAATATTATATTAAAATTTCATTTTTTTGCAATTAGATAACCATCAAATGTAAATTAACACTTTCGTTTTGTGTTAAATCTAATATTATCTAATTAATAATTTATTTAAAAAAACATATATAAACTCATTCAGACCTACTTTGAATGAAGACACTAATTAATTAATCAATTATTTATTCATGCATATTTACCCTGAAAAAAAGTAAAATAAATTCAATATTTTAAATATTTATAGTTTCTAAAGGTATAAAAATCTATTTAGATTAATTAGATTAAATTTAATAAAAATTTCTTTACTGTTTCTAAGATTAAAATCAGTCTGTATTATTATAATATAGACCATAAAAATATAAATTAAATACAAGAAAATTGGAAATTGGAACAATTTTTTCCATTTTTCACATATCATAAAGTCAAAATCTTTAAATATCAGAATTTAATTTATAAAAGTGCTGTATTACAGTATAAATTTTAAACTCATAGTATATTTAAAAATAGATTTCTAAATAATTGCTTTCTACAGAATTTAATAATATTATGTTATTTTTCAATATTTTATTTATAATTTTTTTTCTAAATATTAATATTAAAACTATTTTAACTGAATAAATCTGTATTTTGAATTAAATTGATTTTATTTTAAAGAGCGAAATAGTTTTGAAAACAATAAATTAATGCAAATGCATTATAGCTAAAAATTAAAAAGTACTTTTCTAAAATATTATTTTTAAAAGCTTTTATAAATATGTTTTTCAGAAGCAGGAGGGAGTAAAATAATAGCAATCTGCTGCCATCTATGCAAAAATAATTAATATTGCTTTTATTATTAAAGAAACATCTTAAATAAGATATCTTCAACCCTATTAAAAACACAGTTTTATAAAATATAAAAAGTGCTTATATTTTTAACTCATTAATTTATGCTAGGTAGAAGTAGGTTAACTCAAGTAGAATGTCTAAAATTTTAACTAAATTAAACAAATATTATTTTTATTAATATTTTAAGTAAATTAAATAGCTTAAAATAAGTATTTATTCATCAAGTAGAAGTAATTTTTTCATAACTTCATTATCATTAATACTGATTAAATTAAAAGTATCGATTATATATGTAAATGAGTTTAGTTTTTTGTAAAAATTTTTGAGCGAGCAGTAGCTTATAATTAATTAATTCATCTAAAATAGTTCAGCATATTAAAACTTTGTTATAGTATGAAATAAAATTAGAAAAATATTTAAATTATTTGTTATTGCTACATTTGCCTAAATAAATAAATTAAGGGTGTTCTTTTGCTTTATATCTAAATTTTAATTTATCAAGCTAATTTTTAATTAAAAAAAGAGTGAAAGAGAGACTTGATAGAGAAATTGATTAATAAGGTCTTAAATTTTTTAAAGAATAAATACAAGATATCATTAAAAAGATCTTAAAATGTACAAAAAAATTTTGCTTCATTATTATAATAATAAAAACAAATATATATTTTTATTTTAATTAATACTAAGTAATTGGCTAAAATCTATCATTTAAATTCTAAGTTAATTAAAATTTTAGTAATCTTCATTAAAACTTTAAGAAATTAGCCTGAATATTTTATTAGATATGTATTAGACATTCGGGTTTGAGCCTTAAATTCATTAAATTCTTTATTTATTATCAATCAATTTTTTTTCTTTTATAATCATAAATAACGCTAATAACTAATAAAAAAAATATTTTTTAACTACAAAATCTAAACATATAAACAAAAAAATATATTCATGTTAAACATCCTAAAATATACTCTTAGTTGATTTATTTCAACAACCGGAAGAAAGATTTCTAGAAATATTTGTTGCAAAATTTATTATATATGGAGTAAAAAATATTAAAGGGGTAAGCGAATATTTTAAAAATGATTTAATCAGATTTTTAATACTAATAATTTTAAATAATAATGTATTATTTCATTCATAACTCTTAAATTAATAAAATTATTTGGAAAATATTTTGATGAATATTATTTATCTCTTTCTTTTTTAATATCAAATATTTTGTTCTATCTAAATCAATAACCACAAATTATCTAAATAGTTAATTTTGAAATTCTTTATTAATCAATTATTTTTAAATACCTTTAATTTCTACTTTAGGTTAAAGTTTTCATAAAAAATACATTTTCTATTTAAGGATATTTAAAATTTAATTCTAATCATACACCGCTAATTGTTTAAAACAATAATTTGATTTACTATATAATAAGAAAAGGACTTATTTTACAACTTTTAAAAGTAAGATTTGTTTAATGAAATAATTCAAAATATTTTAAGAAAAGAAGTAACTTAAATTCTTTTTAATTTTTTTTTTTTTGAAACTTAATAATTAATTGATCAGTCAGTGTAAATAAAATTAATATTTTTTAGATTAGATTACTTTGAATTAATAAACTGAAATTTTATGGCATTTATTCTTGATGTGCTTACATTATCTGAAATAATTATCTTTTTTGATTTGCCTAAAATTTGAGTTACAATGAAATAAGAATTAATTGGTATTCTCATTATTTATTTTCTATTATTTTTTAAAAAGCAGATTAGATTAATTTTTGTGTATTTCAAAAATAAATAACAACATTCTTTATTTTAGACTAAATTAATTTCTTTTAATGAAAATAAAAAAGAAAATAACAATCAAAATATTACTTCTGAAAATAATATCTAATAAAATTTACCTTTATAATTTAGCTTGATATCAAAGTTAAAATTATTAATCAATGGTTCATTTTAATATTCAGTTGCTATCATACAAAGAATCACAATTTTTAAGTAAAATTAATGGCACTTCAAAAACATAACTTTAATAAGTTATATGGTTATGGCAAAAAATAAAATAAATTATTTTTAAAAATATTTTATATCAATTAAAACAAACTTATAAATTTGTAAAATTAGTTAAATTACTCCTTTTTATTTTTGTAAAAATATTAATTTATAACAATAGATGTAAGCTTTATTTGTTTCTTTTTAATTTCTGATTAATCATTTCATTAATGTTGTGAGCAAATTTTTTGTGGTTGCTATTAAAATATATTGGGTTATTATTTTTTGATTTAAAAACCAAATATATTTTTAGATAAAAGTTCTTTATGCTTCGAATTTCTTTTAAAGGGTATTATGACTTACTTCTAATGATTTTATTTCTTTTAAATTATTTAAAATTCCTAATAAATTCTAAGCTTTTTATGGATTTTCTTTGTTGTTTTATAATCTTTTATGAAGATAATCATCCTAAAATTTATTATTTAACACAAATAGGATATTATTTGAGATAACATATCTGTTTAAATAAAGATAAGAAACTTAAAACAACAACCAAAAGATACTTTTAGTTTATTTATTATAACAAATATATCGGATATATTTTAAATTATTGCAATCAAATGCCAAACATTTTATAAGTTGAAAATATTAATTCAGAAATTATTATTGCCAATTAGAGTTAATGTGTTATATTCGTTATGTTTTAGGATAAATGCTATTTTAAAATGAAATTAATTTAAGCGTTGATATCTATTGTCTTTTTAAAGATAATTAAAAAATATTTAAGTGGCTTAGCTAGTTTTATTTTCAATAAAAAAGATTTATATCAAAATAGAGTATAAGAAAAAAGGGGATAGGACAGTGGCCTCATAAAATTTTTAAAATTTACTATTATGAACGGGATTTTAAAATATACATAAATTAATGGTAGTTTTAGTAAGTTAAATTTTATTAAAAGTTTCTCTTCAGAGGCACATTTAATAATTGATTAGTCTGTTTATCATTGATAAGGAATAAATATTTAAGAAGTTATAATTTAAGATTTTAAGTAAAGCTTAAGAATATTAAGGTTAGAATTATTTATGAATGAAGTGATATATCAATAAAATCTATGAGTTATGGAAGACCTCCTTCCCCTAAGAGATTTAATAGAAATAAACTCACCAAATATAACAAAAAAGAAAAAAATATAAATTTAAAAATGCTATCTCAAAATATTAATACCTAAAATGATAAAAAACTTTCTAATTATTAATCTAAAAAATTTGTAAATATTAATACTTTGTTTTCTTTTATTAGCGAACATAATATATCTCTTGAAAATTTAAGCAATTAAACATTAAATAATGTTGATTAATCTAATATATAATAATATGAAAATTTTTAAGTAAACCAAAGCTTAGTCAATATACCTTAAAAACAGCCTATTAACAATATGATATTTGAAGAAGAAAGCTACGAATTAGAGCCTAAGAGCAATTATCTACAAACAAATAATAATCTAGAGCTATTATAAGAAGAATAGATAAAAATCTAAAATTGAGGTACATGCAAAAACTATTTAAAAATAAAACTGTATTACAATTATTACCTTTAATAAGAAAATAATATCTATTTTTACAAAAAATTCATATCATATTTTACATTATTTTTTTACTTAAATAAAAAAATAAATTTATCCTCAACTTTATCATATTTATTTTACATAAATTAAAACAATTAAGTTTATGTATTATGTACCAAAACTTTGTCTTTTAATAGTAAGAGTATTTCACTGTAAATTAAACCAGATTTATTAATTATTGAATGATTTACAAATTACTTCTTCTTAATTACCCTAAACTATTCTTCCTTATTTTCGTTAATTTTGAATAATTTCTTTTGCTTTTTTAAATAATCATATATAAAGTGTACCTTTTTATGAAATAAAATACATTTTAAAGTTTAGTTTTATATTAGTTAGTTAGTTAGTTAGTTAGAGCTCTTAGGTTTAAGTATTAAAAATTTATTAAAGTATCTCAAACAAAATCTTTACTAAGATGAAAACTTATAAAAATCTTCAAGATTGAAGAAAAGTAGATAAAAAATGAAAGTGTTTTAAGTTAGCATTGAAAATATTCCGTTTTTGATATTTTACTAAAATTGTTTAAATATCTAGTTATAAACAAATATAAATATTCTGTTTAAAATTCTTGTAATAATAAGGAGGGACTAAATATCAGGAGAATATTTTTAGCCATTAAACACTTAAATATGTATGATTCCTTCTTTTCAAAAAGCCAAAATGATTATTTACAAAACCATCACAAAAAAATAAATACTTATCTACATAAATTCACATTATTATGCATCTAAGTTATATATTTCATTCAATTAAAGAATAAAGTTTAAAAAAAATATATTTAATATAAAATATTCTAATATTGCTAATCAATCCTACTATCTATAAACTAAATTCTACTTATATTTAGATAAGCTTATAAAATAACTATTAATGAAATTTTTATCTTAGTCATAATAATGATCACTAACATATTAACCAAATTTATTTTAATTGATAAATTATTATTACCAAAAATATCATAAATTAATATTTTTGTAATTTTTACTTATTATATATTTCTATTTTTCTTACTATTTTTATAGCTTTATATTTTAATAAAAATAATACAATTAAATATTTAACAAGTGAACAAATTAGGTTTGTATTAGAATTTTTAAAATGTAATTTAATTTATTTATTTATTTTTGAAAAAAAATTTTCCATCAAATAAATTAAATAACTTTATCAATTACTATCTAATATTTAGTTAGTTATGATAAAAAAAACTATTGTGATAATATAGCTACTACTGCATTATATTACTTACAATAAGTTTTTTATTCTACATCTTAATCATTTTCTTAATATTTATTTTTAAAACGCTTAAGAAAATTAATCAAAATACAGATAAAATTTATTTTTTTTAATTTTGAGATTCAAAAATTATTTACAGTAAATATATTTGTTTTTAAATTTTTCTAAAAAATTTATCCTTAGTTAAAATATAAAATTTTTATGTTCTTGATTTCTATACTGTGCTCGGTGCTCTAGGTGGGCATTTATTCAAAGTTACCCTAATTTTCTTCTTGTTTTTTCAATACTCCTTCAAAGCTTAAGTAAAATTAAATAGCATATTTATCAAATGGTTGATTATTTAGTTTGATTGATTAAATAGAGAAATATTTAATAGAAAATAAAAAATCTAATTGATCCTAAGTGTGTAGGTAAATTTTGTTTATGAAATATGTCTCTTTTTCTTAATATTAAAAATCTAATTCTCTTTTTGTTTTAATTTGTAATTCCCCTTCAAATACAAGCAAAATTAAATAGGATATTTATCAAATGGTTGCTTATTTAGTTTGATTGATTAAATAGAGAAATATTTAATAGAAAATAAAAAATATCTTTCTTTCAATTTACATAATTTTCATGGTTTTAAGACAATAAAATTTGATAAATATGTAACTAAATATTTAATTAAAATTTATTTTATGTATTTCATCAGAAATTCATTTATATCAATTGGAATTTAAAGTGTAGTGTCTATTAAAAATTAATTTGGTTTTTTTTACATTAAATTAATAGTTTGCATATTTAATTAGAAATAAAAGCTTTTATTTTAAGCTATTTTTAACTAATTCTTGATTTTAAATTACGCACATATATAATATGGAAATTTCGCTCTTAAAAACATATAAACAATTAATTAGATAAAAATCAACAAAAAAAAAAACTCAAATAATAACGAAAGAAATGAGCTAAATTAACTAAGGTGAGTTGATTATTATGAAAAATGTTCTCTTTTTAGCTTAATCAAGCAAAAAAAGCTTATAAAGCTAAAGAAATTTACTAAATAAATGGTTTTAAGATTCTATTAAGAGCTATTTTATGGAATCAGTTGCATCTCCCCTGATTGTTGATTACCTTAATTTAGAATCTGCCTAATCCGTTAAAGCACTTATCCGCTAATAAATTAACTAAAATAAGCCTATATATATGGGAATCATTGATTAATATTTTAATTATATTAATTAATACAACTAAAAGTACACTTTTACAGCAAAGCTTCAAGAGATTCTTTTGGAACCCATAGATATTACTAATTTGAGTTAAGATTGTTCTTACAATTGTATGAAAAAAGTTAGAAAATAATTTGTATCTTTTCTAATCTTAAAGTACTTTAATTTATATGGCCAACAAGAAATGTCATCTTTTTATGATCTTTGGAATAACTGCTTCCCCTAAGTTGTTTAAGTAAAAAAAAAACTTTCTAAATACGATACAAAGAGTAAAAGTAAAAGGTCATAAGCCAATCATAAATAAGAACTTGCTGAAAATAAGTCTTTAAATACTTCTTTAAACCTTTTAAATTCCAATAGCTCTACTCCTCATTCTAATAGATTAGAAATCACTGGTTTATAAGTAATCGAAATCCCAAATATTAAGATAATTAGCAATTCTGACTTATATTAAGTCCCTTTCTAAAGTGAAAGTGACTATAAATATGAACCTAATTCTTAAAAGTAACCAATTAATAATGGTATCTTTGAAGAAGACAGCTATTAAGAAGAATATATTAACTATTTTGATTAAAACTATAATTATTCTACCTTCTAATAAAATAAAGACTAATTTAATAACTAAGTTGATTATTAACCAATCAATTTCAATCATGAAGATTAATAACTACCTTTCTAAAACTAATAAGAATCTTTCTAAGATTAATAATAATTTTTAATAGACTAATAAGAATATTTATGCTATTAATAACATCAATTATATTAAAATAACTATTAATAAAATTATTATCTTAATCATAATGATGATTGATCACTAAAATTTTAACCAAATTTATTTTAATTGATAAATTATTACCAAAAATATCATAAATTAATCTTTTTGTAATTCTTACTTATTTACTTATTTACTCTAAAAATAAATAAATAATTAATTAAAACTTAGTATTTATTAAATATCTTCTTAAATATTATATATAAAAAAAATAAATTAGTATTAAAAATTTTACTTTTATTTACCATAAAAATACCTAAAAATTTATTTATTTTGCTATTTATAATTAATATTTTCATTCATTTATTTATTTACTAAAGCTAAAAAAATATTTTTAAAAAAGATATTATTTATATTTAATATGTTATGTAGTTATAAATTATAATATCTTTAATAATATTAAACACTGTAAAATGGAATTGAATCTAAAGAATACAATAAAATGTTTTTTGGACGCTCTTAAAATTTTAATTTGTTACAATCCAATCGCTCATCAAAATGTGATCAGGTGGTTATTCGAAAATTTATGGTATTACTGAATTGATTAATAAGTTAATTTACTTAAAATTAATTTTTGAAATAAAATGATAATAATTTGCATTAAAAAATAAAAAATGATAAAAAAGTTTCATAATTAAACAAATAAATGTTTTTTTAATGGTTTAAGAAAAACCAAATTCAATAATCACAATTTAAATTTTTAAATGCCAGTATATTTCTTATTTGTTTTATCAGTTAAATATTAATAATTAATACACATCATTTTTGCTACCAAAACATATTGAATTTTAAGTATTTATTTTTTATTAACAAATTAATATTTGAAATTACTCCTAATAAGATAAGGATAAATAAATAGCTGGTTTTTAATTTTGAAATTAAAGAAATCCAATTAATAAATCAATCAATCAAATTAATTTAAATATACTATTAAGCAAGCTAATAAAATAAATAGTAATAAAGTTAACTACATATATAAATGATAAAAATAAATATTAAATAGATTAGTTTGTAAAAAGAAGAAGCAAGCATTAAAAATATTAAAATAGAAAAGCATACTTTCAGAGAGACCGCATCTAATAATATGTTGGCAATCAAATCATTATTTTAATTCTATAAATATATGCCAAAGGTTTTTATTTTTTTTGTGTAATTGAATGATAGCATAAAGTAGATTAATGTAATTAAGTAGCTATAATGTTAACAACAGTAACTTAAATCTACAAATTTAACTATAATTTCTCCCAATTAATAAACATAAAGATTTGCTTTTGTTATTAAAAAATGAGCCCATATTTAGTTAGCAAATTGAAGTCAAAGATGTTAAAAATGAGAGTGTTGATCTAGATTGATGAAAATTTTTATTTGAATAATAAAACTTAAACAAATAATCTAGTAGAAAGTCATTTCATCTTGTAGGCAAAATGACTAAAGATAAATATTATTTCAAAATTCAGGTAAGTTTTATAATTAATTGCAACATTTTACCTTGCAATTACAATAGCTAATACATTTATTCTTTTTATTTACATACAAAGACACTTCCTTATTAATAATATTTTGAAGCCTGAAGCTAATGGTTTAATACAAAAGATAAATAATATTTTAAATTATATTTAGCATATTTAGCAATACACATATATTGATAGCACTTGTAGAATACTAGGTTGATATAAATAGAATGACTAAGTCAAAAATATTAAGAGACAGCTAAGAAAAGATATTTTATCTTCCAATATAAATTAATGCTCTTTATGAAAAGAACTCATAAATTTAATCAACACCAAAATGGTCAGTATGAAAAATGACACAAATTAGCCATCAGTTTTATCAAATAATCAAAATAAATCAGCAGAATAATTAAAATTAACTATACTTCGTAGTTTTCAACTTCATAGCAAGAATAAAAGCTAAAAGACTCACTCATTATCAATCAAAAAACACAAATTTAAAGTAAAAATAAATACTCTAAATCTTCATTAATTAAGAGCCGCATAAATTAAGGGCCAAAAAAAAATTTTTATTGTTAATTTATTTGGTTATATTTAATATCTATGGTTGAAGAAGATTTTTACTAAAGAGGTAACAAGGTAATCTTTTATAATAAATGTTAATGAATTCAGATGATAATTAGAAATCAAATTTTTTGAATAGCTTATAAAGTTAACTAAACCTTGAAATATGTATTAAAATGGTTATATAAATGTTTATATATTAATATGTTAAATTGAATAAGCAAATATCATAGAGTTAAACAATTTTTTTTCAGCCTTATATATTTTGAATTAAATTTGTTGTTTGTTTGCTTTTATTCTTTCAAAGTACGAATTTCTCTTTTTATTTGTAAAATAATGATAATAGCCTGACATTTATTAAAATTAACTAACCAAATATTTGATTCATTTCTTATCTTACCAAATGATTTGAGTTTTTTTATTTTATGAATAGCATTTACTTGGTGTAGAAATATAGTTAACATAATTGGATTTGTTTAAATAAAAGAAAAATTTAACATTAAAATGAAAACTATCCTACACAGTTGGTGATATTTTAATTACAGGATTATCAATATATAAATATCAAATCTTAATTAATACTTCAATAAATGTTTATTTATTAAAAAATTTAGAATTATTTTTAGCGAGAAAAATAAATTTCAAGTTTCCTCCTATTTAAATAATAAGTTGATAAGATAAATTAATAGAATGAAGATCTTTTATTAATTTAATATATCATACACATTTTATATTTGAATATTTTCTAATTATAATTTTCATTTATAAAATATAAAACATCCTTAAGTGATTGATGCTTAATTCTTTAAGAAAATTAATAAGTATTATGGAAAATGGCAGATAAAATATATTAATTAGCCTAAGTAAAAATTAATATCTTTATTTATTATCAAATTTATTATTAATATTTTCCTAAATATATTTGAAATAAAATTTAGATTAACCAAATTTGTCTTAAAATAAATAACATTTTAAGGGAAGTAATAATAGGAATAATTATTTGTCAATTTATTTAAAATCCATTTAAATAAAAATTTATTTGAAGTAATATTAAACAATACTATCTTTTATTAGTATTATAAACAATCTGTCTATCTAGCTAGCTTTGTTTGATGATTACAAATATTGTGTAAGATAGAAAGCTTAAATGATTTCTGATCTTAACTTGCATTTTTTTAAATGAAAATATTTAAAACTTATCTTTAAATAAAAATATATTTAACTATTTAACAATTTTTAACTATTATAATAAATTAAATATTATAATGAATAGTTTTGCACAAATGCTTTGTAAAAAGTCATAAATTACATGGCACATATCATTCATTGGTTCGTTATTTTGTTAAAAAAGTAGAGATTTTTATTAAGTCTGTATTTACAGAATTTTTCTTAAAATTAATTTTAAGGAAAGGAATAACGGAAATTGGTTAATTAGATTTTTCAATATTAGATTATGAGTTTGATGAAAATTTTTGATTAAGATTTAATCAGATTTTAAAGTAATAATTAATGAATGGAATCAAACTGTAAATTAATTGATTCTATTTATCAAGAGGATAAATATTTGATACATTATCTTAATTAAATTAAGATTCTTAAGGTATAAGTATTTAATTGTATTTATTTTATTATTCATCTATAGATAGGATTTTTCTATTTTAAACTAGCAATGATATTTTGAAAATAAAATATATTCATCGATTTAGATTGTTTTATAGAACAAAAATAAATTTAAGTCTGTGTTTTAGCTGTTTTTTTAGATTTATCGCAAAGTATCTTACTTAATGAAAAGAGGCTAAAAACTAATTATTTTAAATACTATTTGAATGCTACTTTTACTCATTTTTGCAGTATTTATTCCAAAAATAAGAAATAAATTACAATCAATTATTATGTTGAAAATTGTAAGTAAAACAAATATATCTACTAATAATAAATATAGATACAAAGTTAGTTAAAATTTTTTTAAAACTATACTAAGCTAACTTTAAATGAAATCAATTGAATCTTAATTTTAAATATTCTAAATATTTATTTATATTTTTTTTGGTAATAGTTATATTTATTTATTTAAAAATTAGTTTTTTACAATTCTATTGATTTTTCTTTTAAACATTTTCTCCTTTTTATATTTGCAAGTTTACTTTGATTTAAAATTCTGATTAATTCTAAATTAAAGAACTTTTTCTTATGTTTAAATAAATTCTATGCTCATTAAATGCAAATTTTAAATAGCGATTTATTTATTTTTTAACTTTTATAAAAATCTACATACATGCATACATAATTTAAAAGTCAAATAATGGTTTATTAATGGTAATAAGCATAAATTTATGCAGTTTGTAAGTTAATAAATAAAGATTAAATTATTTTATTAATTATATATGACTTAATTAATTTACTTCTAACTCTTTATCGACTAGCGACTATTGTTTGTTTTAATGTGTAATTTCGAATTTTATAAATAAAGAAAAAAATTAATTTTTATATTTGAGTTATTTTAATCATCAAAATAAACGATGTTTAATAAAAAATAAATTGGTACAAATAAATTATAATTATGTTAGACTAATTTTATTTTAAGGTAAATATTTTATTAAATTAAAGTTAATTAAGAAGATTTTAATTAGAAATCTTTAAAATAATACTCTAGATTAACTATTTGAATACTTATTTACTTACTTCCTCAATTCTATTTTTCAATAAATATTTTTTTAAACGAACAAGCTAACTAACTAGGTAATATAAAACATAAAAATTATTAAATTGTATTACTCAAAATAATTTAAATACTAGTTAATTATTTTATTAAATAGTAATTTCATATTACTCTAGCTAGTTAAAATATTTTGTCTTTTATTAAATAGCTTAAGTCTTTTAAATATTAAGTAGCATAAAGCAAATAAATAAAAAAGTAAGGCAATTAAATATTTATTTATAGTCTTTATTTTTAAGACCCATTTGGCTTTGTATTTCATATAAATAATAAATAAAAAAATAAATTAATTATGATTGAATTTAAAAAAATCAGGTGATTAGGTGATAATTAGTAATAAAATGTTCTAACCAAATGAAGACCAGTTGGTAATTATGAAAAATATACTCTACTTAGCTGAGAAAAACAAAAAATCCATTCAAAGCGAAAGAAATCAACTAAATAAATGGTTCTAAGATTCAATAAAAAGTTATATTTTGGAATCTATCGCATATCCTCTGATCTCTAAACATCTTAAAATATACTCTTCAGCAGGACTCAAAGCATTTATCCATAAGAAAACAGACAAAACTAAACCTAAGTATATGGGAATCATTGAATAATATTTTATCCATATCAACAAATACAACTAAAGTGATATTTTTGTAAAAAAGCTTCATTAAATTTTGTTGAACCCTATTGACATTACTACATTAAACGATGAATATAGCAAAAAAATTTTAAAAACTGTCAGAAAGCAATTTGTGTGTTTTCTAATCCTAAGGTACTTTGAGGTGTTTGGTATACTAGAAATTCCTTCATTTTATGAATTGTGGAACATCTGTTTCCCTTAAGAAGTTCAAATTAAAAAGAAACTATCAAAATTCGACAAATATGCAAAAAATAAGTAGTAAATCTAGATCTAAGATTAATTTTATTTAAATAATTCATTTTAAAATTCTTTTATTTTTATAAATAGTAGCACTTCTCTTAATCATGGAATCTAACCAAATATCTAATAAGAATCGCATTCTAATTTTTTGTTTTAAAAATTAAATGGTTTAGATTAATAAAATATAGAATTATCTAAAGACAATTAGATGATCTAAGAATAGGTTTTCTGTTCTTAGAAACAGCCAATTAATAACCAAATATTTGAAGAGGACAGCTACTAATAAGAATCCAAGAGTCATTTTCTAAAATTTCATAATAACAATTATAATACACACTAAGAAGAGTAATGCCTCTCTCATTAAAATAATTGCAAAGAAAACTATTAATAAGTATATGAAAATATATAAATTGAATGAATTCTTATGTAATTATTATTTAAGTATTATTTATATCCTTAAAACAAAGCTTAATATAAAAATTATTATCAAATAAATCAAATAAAATCTAATAAAATAAATAACTAAAGTTAACATTTTCTATCATCTAAATATAAATTAATTTTATTAAATTATTTTCTCTGACTTAAATTCCAACTTAGTTTATTATTTTATCAAAATTAAATACCTTCTTTTATAGCAATAAATAACAAAATTAATTATTTAAATAACTTTTTATTTTATGTAAGTATATATTTATCTCACTCTCTACCATATAGAAATATGTATATAAAATCGAGAATAAATTTAATTTATCAAATTTAATATTATTTCTTTCTTTACATACATACATACTAACTAGCTAGCTAACTAACTAACTAACTAACTAACTAACTAACTAACTAACTAACTAACTAACTAACTAACTAACTAACTAACTAACTAACTAACTAACTAACTAACTAACTAACTAACTAACTAACTAACTAACTAACTAACTAACTAACTTATTAACTAACTAACTAACCAACTAACCAACTAACCAACTAACTAACTAACTAACCAACCAACTAACAAACTAACTAAATAACTAACTAACTAAATAACTAACTAATTTTATTTTCAAATGTTTTCATAGAGATTACAATCTAATTTAAAGATTTTTTATTTCTTACTTTAATTTAATTGAAATATAAATTATGTGAATATTTTTTAATTTTGAAATAGATTCTACTTCATATAAAATTTAATTAATTTAAAGCTCAAAAAAATTATTTCTAATTTGGAAAAGAAATTTCAAAAAATTTGTAAAATGGTTGATTCATTTATTATATACAATTAAGAAAGATTATATTTCCGTCTTTCTATATTTTCAGGAATGAATATCAGATGAATTAAACAAACCTTCTTTTATTGTAAGTATTTAAATAAAAATTTATTACACTTTGTTTAAACCAAGAAACTTTCAATTAATTTATCTCACAATTTTTTAAGATTGATTTCACCGATGTACAGCTAATTTTTAAATAAATGTAATTATTAGTTTGTAGGTAAAGTAAGTAAGAATAACAGAGCATTTAATTATTGACATAAATAAATAAAAATATATATAAAATAAACATATTGATTGAATGGAATTTGGGTAATGAATATAGTAATTAGTTAAATCAACTTAAAAAAAGAATCAATCAACAAGAATTAAGTAAATTTAAATGAAATTTTCAAATTAATAATGAGTTTTTATAAATTGATTATTTATTTTTCCTCTTTTCTTAATTAATTACCACAATCAATAATGATTTTTATAATAATGCAAATTAGCCACCTTATTTTAAACTTTCTAGCAATTAATTTACTTGCTATTCAAATATCATAAATAAGTGTTTGAAAAAAACAACACTCTTTTATTGGTGAAACAAAAATTAAAGCTGACTTATGACCTAATGTTTTTGCTCTATAATGATATTTCATCATTAATTTGTTTAATAATGAATGATGACTGACTAAGTATCAAATTAAAATATAAAATTTTACTTCAAAATATAGATGAAATCTTCATGTTCATTATTGTAATTATTATATTTTAAACTGATTATAAAAGATTTTTCATTTATTTACTTTCTTTAAATCAATAGCAAATGTATATCAAACCATGATTTAAATATAATAAAATTCACCTTAATTCTTCAAGCTATGTAGATTAAAACTGTAATTTATCTGTATGAAATTTAAAAAACCATGAAGAAATTTTCCAGCAAAAAATTCCATAAAATTATAAAAATATCATATAAAAAATGATAAAGTAAATCAAATAAATAGAATAAAGGAAAATTTATAAGATTAAAATAATTTAAAATTAGTATTTGTATCTATTTATATACTATAAAGAAAGTATGCTCTTTTCAAATATTTTTTAAGAATTAAAATATCTGTTATAATAAATAAATTAAGTAGGTGAATATATTGCTGAGTTCTACTTTATAAATTAAATGAATGAATGTCATTTCTCAAATAAAATTTTGAGTGTATTAACATTTGTTTTGGATATTTTCAAAAACAATTGAGGCAAAAATAATATATGATTTTGATCTTCCTTTATTATTCAATTAAAAAATGAATCTCTTGATGTAATAAAATTTGTTAGAAAATTACTGATGTAATATCCTCATTTATTTTTAAATAATGAATGACATGTAAGTTTATCGTAAAACTTTTAGGCAAATTAATACTTTAAAGAAAAAAAATATTTTAAGTAAAGTAAGTAATGTTTAAGGAGATTAATATTTTAAAGGAAAATAATGATTTTAATAATTAATTAAGCTTTTAAAGGAAATAACCGCACATTATTTTACCTTTAATTTTATACAAAAACTTCATAAACTAAACAATTAATGTATTTTATTTATCAACTCATTCATTAAAAATTAGTACTATATTTAATAATAGATTAATTTCTGTATTAAATAATCCTTTATTTTCAATAAAAAGTTAGAATTTAAAAGCTAACAAACATCAATTTGACAAATGAAATACTATTTTGTTTTTTTACTGAAAGTTTTTTTAGAACGAACCAGTAAAATCGACTTATTTATTTTTAATTTGTTTTGCATTTTTACTAATATTATGCTTAGATTATAATAAATTTACTTTCTTAGCGTAGAATATTTTCTTTAAAAAAGCGAGTGTTGTCTTTAATTTGCTTTTTTTAAAATATTTTACTTTTCAAATAGAAAAACTGTATATTTATTTTACTTATATTTAAAAATAAACATCATTTCACATCAGCAAACATCAAATGGAAAAAAATTTTTTACATAAAGGTTTTTTAGAACTAACCAATAAAATCGACCTATTTATTAATTTCTTTTATATTTTTAAATATAATGCTTAGATTATGGTAAATTTACTATGTTAGGATAGAACATTTTCTTTAAAAAAGCCACTATTTTCTTCAATTTGCTTTCTTTAAAATATTTTACTTTTCAAATAGAAATACTGTATACCTATTTTACATATTTTTTAAAATGAATGTCACATCAAGAAGAAATTTAGTTTTAAATTTTCTGTTGTTAATCAGGCTTGATTTATTTATTGATGTGAAAAATTACTAATATAGATAAAAGATAAGATTATTAGAAATCTGACTGTGTTTATTAAGAAAAGTCATATCTAATAATAAAAATTTTCTTAATGTTATTTGATATCTTTAGAATGAGTAAGTTAATAATTAAATGAGCTTCACATATTTTTCTAAACTAATACTTTTAAGTATTAATAATTACATTTTCTTTAAAATAAAATAATTTAAGTTTTCTATTTTCTAAAAAATAGAAGAAGGACAAATTAATTTTGTCAATTAAAAAAAATTATTTTAATATTTTTAATTTACATTTACATAAATAAATAAATGATTGTTTTATTTATTGAATAATTAGATAATATCTAAATTATACTACTTTGTATTGTTTTATACCTTTAAATTAATTACAATTTCTTAATTAATGAGTATGGAGAAATTTAATTCACACTAAGTGAGTTATCATTTTATTTATTGTATAATTGGATAATATCTAAATTAATTATACTATATTTCTCCTTTTTTTGTTTGTTTTTTTCCTTTAAATTAATTAAAATCTCTTAATTATGAGTTTGGTAAGAAACAGTATGAAAAATTAATTATTTTAATAAAGAGTTTTTAATATTGTGTTGATTGATGTGATCTGGAATCATTTTTATTTGGATTTAGCTTTTGTTAAAATATGCTCATTGTTAAAAAAAAAGAATATAATAAAATTCAGAAACATTAATTATTTATTAATCCTAAGTGGTGGGTATAAAAAAAAAGAAATTCAATGAAGAAGCATCATCAATATATCATCATAACCCTAATTATTTACGTCATTATTATTTTTTAATTTCTTAGAGAGTCTGAGAGAGAATAATTGTAAGAAAATATATTTTTTAAGTAAAGAGTTAGTGGGAATTGATTTGTTTTTCCATAGCTTCCTTCAATTAGTAAATAAGGACTTTGAATGTTTAGGCAAGATAATAGAAAATATTTAAAAAAATAAGAAATTATTACAATTTAAACAACTTACCCGTCTAATAACACTAATTTTTAAAAATATTTTCTATTCTTTCTTATTTAATGCTCTGATTAATGAACCCGCCTAACTTTAAGTGTTTGATTTTTTATAACAGTAAACTGAAATTTTTATATTGAAAGCCAAAATATTACATAAGATCTAATAGATTATCAGTATTATATTTTATAAAAATTGATAATAACAAAAATAAATTATGAGGTTATGATCTTTGCGTTCGCTTTAATAATATTTGCCACTAGAATAATAATATATTTTTATAAAGCGTATTTATTACCGAAAAGTGATGAAATTTAGAAAGAAATAAAATGAGTAAATATTAATTAATTCAAATCACATAAATTCATATAAATACTGAATGCTCCTTTTTCTCTTCTTAAAAATTATATGATATTTATCTATTTTAATAATTCTTATTTCTAAGTTTTTCTCTTGAAACAAACATTAATTAAGTTAAAAATTAAATTTACCCATCAAATTTTTAAATTAGTAGTTAGTTATCAATTATTCCTAAAAATTCAATTTAGGGATCCTTGGGAGAAGAGGGAAATCAGGGAAAATAGCTAGGATAAAATTATATTTTTATTTGAATAAAATGCATGGTGTTGTAGCATACCATTAAAATTTCAACATTATTTATACACTGTAGTTTCAGATATGCTGGGAAACTCTTGTTTCTGAAAATTTTTAGTAATCAATTAATTTTTTTATCTTTATATAAATATCTCTTAGATAATAAATAACTTAAGGCTTAATAATGTTTGTAGATATATATATATTTTTTTTAATTTATATAAATTACTTCTGGTTATGTAAAAATCACTCGCTAATTAAAAATTATGTGTTTTTATTAATTTGTTTTTTTTAATGGCAATAACCCCATGGAGTTTCCTTTTTTATCATAAACAATTAAATTGATAATTAATAAATAGTTTTTTTGTTATCTAAATAAAGGTTACTATCACTTGAAAATTCAATTAGTTTTTTATAATAATTTATGCGTATTGAATAGATTAAATAGATAATATTTGGTGAATTGAAAAATATAATAGAGATTTATCATTTATTTATTTTCAAGAACTTTTTTTAGAATAAATAGAATTTAAATTGGCAACTTTGCATTCAAAAATATTTTAATCATAAAAGTAAAACAAACTTCTATTTAATTTTTTAAATTGCTGATCAAGGATGGCCAATGTAAACTTTGTGCCGTTTAGAATTTAATGAGATCTTACTGAGTACGTTGGAGTCTAATTGATAAATTCTTTTATGCGAGTAATTATTTCATATGATTTTCAATTATATAAATTAAATAGATTACTATTTTTTTAAACAATATAGTAACAACCTTTCAATATCAATTAGAACTAATCTTTAATTTTTATTCATTGTTATAAATTTTTAGACATATTTATCTATATTTTACAAAAAATTATTTTATGATTTTAATTTGAGCATAGAATTATCTTTTAAATCAATCTACTATTTATCTGAATGATATAATAAGAAAATAATTTCAAAATTATTTATTTTTAATACTACTGATACACAATGCGTGCAAAAAAAATAAAATGTAAACAAAATTTAGATTACTTTTTTAAGTAGTAAACCGAAAACAAACTTTAAATACAAGATTGGTCTCCTTCAAATCACATAATAAAAATAGTTAAAATATACTATAGATGTAACTATTTATGTGAGAAACATTCAGAGATTATGAATATGAAAAAAGTAATATGTAATAATATAATATTGCTAATCCAGGTATTGACATTTGAATGATAAGTTGCCTTTTGTTTTTTTTTATTTAGGTTTGTCAGAATTTATCAGCTCTACATGTGATTTTATTAAAAAGATAGGCCTTTTTTTTTTAGAAAAACTAATTTTTTTGCTATTTGATTTATATTTTTCAATCTAATTGAGAAAATCATAAAATTGATAATTTCAAATATTAGATAATTAATCACAAATTAGTTTAGGATATATTAATATCTAAAATAAGCACAAGAAGTAGGAATTGAATTAATTCTATTTTTATTATAAGCTAATAATGGGTGTGATTTTAATTATTATATGAAAAATTGCGAATAACTAACCATACTTATAAAAATTTAAATACAGAATAGCATAAGATAGAAAATTAATAAGAGGTAGAGTAAAAATATGATCAGACAATAAGTTTTTTTTGAAATTAAATATAGTTTATTTAACTATAATATCTTCGCTTTAAGTAAAATAACAGAATAGAATGCTTGAAAATAGCTTACTCTAGAATAAATTATCTAGTAAGCATCTAAAAAATAAATTTAAATATAGAGAGATAAATCTTGCAATCATATGATAATTAAAATAATTTAATCAAAAAATCAACTCATATCAGATTTTAATTAATTATTTTCTGGCTAATTTTAGATTTGAAAGGATATTATATGATTATGGGGTAGTAAAAAAAAAAAAAAAATTATAAATAAGTGAGTTAAAGTTTGATAGCAAATTCTTTGTATTTATGATGATTTAAATTGTGGTAATTTATTTTCAAAAAATTATATAAAGAATTAATTGATAAATAAAAACATAGAAATCAAATAAATTCTAAAAGTTACTAAAAATGAAAAAATTAAATAAGCAAGAGTAAATCATTCAAAAAAATATACTCTTCTTATCTGAAATTCATAAAAAACTTAAACAGGTCAAAGAAATCTACTAAATAAATGGTTCTAAGATTCTATTAAGACTTATATTTTTGAATCGACTGCATCTCCTCTAATTGCTAAATACCTTAATTTAAGGTCTTCCGCTTAAGTTAAAGCCTTCATTCACGAGTAAACAGACAAAAATAAACCTAAGTACATGGGAATCATTGAATAATATTTTATCTAAATTATCAGATACAACTAATAAGACCTTTTTCTATAAAAACTTCATGAAATTCTTTTGAATCCTATTGATATTACTCAACAATAAGAAGATTAAAGTTACAAAGCTCAGAAAACTGTTAGAAAGTAATTTGTGTGTTTTTTAATCTAAAGATACTTTGAGTTATTTGGGTTGTTGGACATTCCCTCATTTTATGAACTATGGAATATTTGCTTCCCATAATAAATTTAAACTAAAAAAAAACTCTCTAAATTTGACAAAAAGGCTCAAAATAAAACTTTGAAATCCTAGATTAGAAATGAAGATAATCTAAACACTAGTTTAAAAAGATCTACTAGTTTTATTAATAGCCTCGACTTTCCTCTTTCTTTTAATTCCTAATCAACTATTAAAAATTTATAAGAAGAAACTTTTACTTAACTGTCTTCAAAAATAGATGAATTTTATTAACCAAATAATTTCTAATTTTCTGAAATTTAAGATGATCTAAATCATTAAAAGCGCCCTTCTTGTTTATTTAATAGTAGTATCCTCAACTCTCCACTTTCTTTTAATTCCTAATCAACTATTAACAATTAATAAGAAGAGACTTCTACTTAACTCTCTTCAGAAATAAGTGGCTTTTAACCAAAGAATTTCTAATATTCTGAAAAATAAAATGATCTTTATCATTAAAAGGGCCCTTCTTGTTTATTTAATAGTAGTATCCTCGACTCTCCACTTTCTTTTAATTCTTAATCAACTATTAAAAATTAATAAGAAGAAACTTCTACTTAACTCTCTTTATAAATAAGTGGCTTTTAACCAAAGAATTTCTAATATTCTGAAAATTAAGATGATCTTTATCCTTAAAAGTGCCTTTCTTGTTTTTCAAATAATAATGACCTCTACTCTCCTCTTTCTTTTAATTCCAATTCAAATATTTAAAATTAATCAGGAGAGACTTCTATTTGTCTCTCTTCAGAAATAAGTGGCTTTTAACCAAAGAATTTCTAATATTCTGAAAATTAAGATGATATTTATCTTTAAAAGTGCTCTTGTTGTTTTTTAAATAATATTATCCTTCACTCTCCTCTTTCTTTTAATTCTAATTCAAGTATTTAGAATTAATCATAAGAGACTTTTACCTAACTCTTTTCAAAGATAGATGGCTTTTAACCAAAGAATATCTAATAGCCTGTAAATTAAGATGATCATTATCCTGAAAAGAAGCCAATTAGTAATTACAATTAATCAAAAGAGATTTGTATTTGTCTCTCTTCAGAAATAGGTGGCTTTTAACCAAAGAATTTCTAATATTCTGAAAATTAAGATGATCTTTATCTTTAAAAGTGCTCTTGTTATTTTTTAAATAACAGTGTCCTTCACTCTCCTCTTTCTTTTAATACCAGTTCAAGTATTTATAATTAATCAGAAGAGACTTTTACTTAACTCTTTTCAAAAATAGATGGCTTTTAACCAAAGAATATCTAATAGCCTGAAAATTAAGATGATTATTATCCTTAAAAGAAGCCAATTAATAATAATATAATTTAAGAAGATATCTATGAATAGGAATCATGAACCATTTCATCTAATTTCATAATAATTAATAACAACTTATCACAATTAAAATCAGATACCTCACTAGAATATATACCACAATAACCATTTAGAATATTATGAAATTAATTATAAATGAATATTTACTTACATCATTAGATTCGCTACTATTCCAACCATTCATTATAATATTATATAAATATAATTTACCTACCAAATAAAAATAAAAGGGTTATAAAGTAAGTAACCTTTATAATTAAAAATATATCAAAATACATTTTCATACTTTCTTTACTCAAATATTATTAAATACTTTTGAAAAAAATCTCTGTATTTAAATGAAATTTTTTAGCCTTAGAAAAAATAATTTAAAGAAAATAAAAAATCTTTATTACAGACAAAATCTAATTAATAATATTTGAAATGCGCCAACAGCTATATTAATATATATTTTTTTTGTTGGATTTATTTGTTTCTCACTTCTTTATGGATTTATTTGTTTCTCACTTCTTTAAAAATAATTAAAATTATATGTATACATAACTTTATATTAATAATAAATAATTGAATAAGTTTTAGAAAAAGAGTGAATAAATTATTAAAAAACTATAAAGAATCAAACAATTATTTTGAGATAAATAAATATGCGAAAAATAGCCTTAATGATTCATACAAGTCAAATAAAGCAAATAAACTATAGGAAAAGAAGCAACCTTATAGCTTGAAGGAAATTAAAAATACTTGAAAGAAAATAAGGGTATTAGTAAGTAATATTTATAGGTTTTGATTGAAAAACATTAAATAGTTTATAAGCTAATTAATTTAGATATATATAATGGTGTGATTTAACATATTAGAAAATAGTGGATAAAGCAGAGCTTATGTAAGCAATTTTGTCAGGAATTATGAACTTGTTAAAGAGTATTGATTTAACTTTATATTTACAAATTTATTTTCTTTAAATTTCAGTCTATTTCTCTAAAAAAAGTTGATTGAGCATTTTTTATTATAATGATCATCTATTTTTTTTTCTAAAAAAATAATGTACTATTTTTTAAAAATTTTTAAATATACGATATAAAATATGAAAAAGATAGAATTAGAGTAGAGTCATTAAAAAGATTTTTCAAAATTTAGATGAAATATATAAATATAATTGCCAGAAAATTTGAATGTTGTTATCAATTTTTAAAGATTTTTTAGATCGGTAGTAGTAGTCATTTTAATATTATATTTTTGCGCAAAAATACTGTAAATTTAAAAATGCTTTTAATAATTCATTTAAAGAAAGCTAAACCTTTTATATAAAAAATGAAGATTTTTATCTTTCCTTCTTTTCTTAGTATGATGTAATATTGAAAATATCTTTAAGGAAATTAAAAATACTTGAAAGAAAATAAGAATATTAATAAGCAACATTAATAGCTTTAATTGAAAAAAATTAAATTGTTATGATCTAATTAATTGAGATATATATAATGGTGCAGTTTAAAAAGTTAGATTGTGGATAAAGCAGAGCTTAGGAAAACAATTTTATTATGAACTTGCTTAGGAGCATTGCTTTTACTTTATATTTACAAATGTATATACTATAAATTTCAGTATTTTTCTCTAAAAAAAGTTGATTGAGCATTTATTATTGTTATGTTCATCTATTTTATTTTCTATAAAAATAATGGACTATTTTTTAAAAATATTTAAAAATGAGATAAAAAATATGAAAATGACAGCATTAAAGTAGAATCATTTATATGATTTTTCAAAATTTAGATGAAAAATATAAATATAATGGCCAGAAAATTTGAATATTGTTATTTATTTTTAAAGCTTTTTTATCTAGATATTAGACGCTTTAATATAATATTTTTGTGCGAATATTCTGTAATTTACATACACTTTTAATAATTCATTTAATGAAAGCTAAATCTTTTATACAAAAAATCAAGATTTTTATTCTTTCTTCTTTTCTTAGTATGATGTAATATTTAAAATTTAAAAGTGATGGATAACTATGATTGGTTAAATATTATTTTTTTATGTTTATTAGCTTAACTTTGATCTTACATCTTACCAATTTATGAGTGCTTTTATACATGAATTTAATTATAATTAAACAACAGTATATCTTTGCTTCTTAGTTTTTTATAACTAATCTAAATTCTTTGAATTAATTTGATCTTATTATCTTTTTAAAAATCTTATAATAGATTTAATTATTTTTAAATTTTTAATTTTTAACCTTATGAAAAATAAAATAAAATAGATTTTAGTTTTATACTTAATTAAAATAAATATTTTTCTTATTAAATTATTGTATATGTCCTGATTACAGATAAATACATTCAAATATCTAAATTAAATTTCAAAAAATTTGTATTTAAAGATTTATTACTGAAGCAAATTAAAAGCTAACCTTCATTACTCTTATTTTCACTGATTGCAAATTTTTAATTATTCATCTGCCCAGAATAATAAGATTCTGTTTACTCTTGATTATTTTATGCAAGGTAAATAAGTAGAAATTTGCTAGAAAAATTAGAACACTAGCTTATTTTGTTTAAAGTGTTTAAGATTAAAAATTAAATTTTCAGTTTTTATTTGAAAAAATTGCCATTACATCTCTCTTAATATAAATTTTTTGACTAGGATAAAATAAAAATGTATTAAGAGAGAGTGATAAGTGTTTATGCACACAGATAATTTTCAAAATTTCCTCAAAAGAAAAGGAAATAAATTAATTACATTAGATTTTTATTAATGCAATTATTTTTTGAAAGTAATTTATTTATAATTAATAATTAATTTTTGATGTGTGAATTAAATTTATTTTATATTTTTAAATGGAAGGAATTTATAAAATAAATTTTAAAGTATTTTATTTTATATGAATTTTTATTAAAAAAATTTCAAGATAAAATCACTTTATTTTTTAATTTTAATAAAGAATTTAAAAAATAAATAAATTTACATTAAGAAGAAGTTGTAATAGCCTTAAAAAATAGAGAGACGAAAAATAAATATCTTAGTTACTTACTATTTAATAATCCGTTTTACTTAGTGAGTGATTGTAGATATGATAAAAGGTTTTACTAAATTTAGCTATCAGTGCATTAAAATATTATTTAAAGTGTTTAATTTTAAAATTAATTAATTGTTAATATGTATCTGTTAGCCTAAAAATTTTTTAGCAACCTAAATAATACATTAAAATTTAATTAAAAAGTAGTTTTTCCATTTTTTTTAATGCTAATAAGATATAACTTAAAAAAAATTGTCTCGAATATTAATAATATATTGCTATTTTCCATAAAATCTAAATCAGAAAACATATTTTTTTTTATTTATTGTTGATTACATAATAGATATGACGTTATATGTGTGTTTACAAATTATTAATTATTGTTTTAATTATATTAATGTTAAAAATAAGTAAGTTTGTTTGTTTTATTAGAAATGTAAGAATAAAATTATATATATTAATTATTAATTAGTTGTGATTTAAATATCTTAAAAAATACTGTTCATTATTTTCTTTACAATTTCAATAAGTCAATTTGTGAGATATTAATTTATCAGTTTTGATATTGCAACATAATATCAATCACTGAATAATATGAAATTTTTTCAAGTTGTATTTTAATTTGATATTGGTTTATAAATTTGATAATAATAAAAACAAGGCCAATAAAAAGTATTTTTACAATTTATTGATTATTCTTTTAATTATATTAATTTTTTTAAGATAAATAAGTTTGTTTATTTCATTAGAAATGTTAGAATCAAATTAGATATATTAATTGTTAATTCGTTGTGATTTAGATATCCTAATAAATACTGTTAATTATTTTCTTTACAATTTTAATAAGTCAATTTGTGTGATATTAATTTATCAGTTTTGAAATTGCAATATAATATCAATCAATAATATGAATTTTTTAAAATTAGTATTTTAATTTGATATTGGTTTATAAATCTGATAGTAAATAAAAACAAGACCAACAAAAAGTAAGTAAGTAGGTAAGTAAATAAGTAAGCCATTAGCAATTCAAGCAGGTAATTTATAAATGAAGCATTTTCTGAAAGAATCTAACAATAAATTAATATGTTCTTTACTTATGAATATAAAGTATTTATCTACTCTTTAGTTTATAAGTACACTTTTTATAGGTTTGTTTTCATTTATTTTTTGTTTTGAGGTTCGTTCTTTATAATTAACAAACAACCTCTCTTTCTTTATATATGGTTAAATCAATTTGGTTTTAGTAAAAAATATGAAATCTTAATGTAGCTACATTCTGATTGATCACCATATTATCTGTTACTACTTTATAGATTAGATTAAATATATTGCTAAAACAAAATAGTTATTTCATTTAAATATAGCTTTAAGAGTTCTTACAGTTTACGTTGATTGATAAATTCTTAAAATAAGTTGTTTAGCATCGACAGAATATATATATATTTATTTTGCAACAAAATAATCTTTTCCATTCTTATTTAATTATATTAGTTTACTTTAAATTAAAGTTTCGTTACTTTATTATAAATGAATTAAATGCAATCGATTTAAGTTATTTAAATTTTTTATGAAAATTGGCATTGCATATTTTGATAAATTGAAGAACTGCACTTAATAAATACAAGCAATTAATTTAAAAAAAAACAATATAAAAAACAAATTCACAAAACACTTCCAAAAAAAATGAACTAAGCTAACCAAAATTAATTGATTATTATGAAGAATATTCTCTTTTTGGCTAAACAAAGTGGCTAAGCCATATCTAGCTAAAGAAATCTACTAAATAAGTGGTTCTAAGATTCTATAAAAACCTATATTTTTGAGTCTTATGCATCTCCTCTGATTGCAAACTACCTAAAATTAAAAACATCTACAGAAGTTAAGACCTTTATCCACAAAAAAATAGACAAAAATAAACCAAAATACATGGGAATCATAGAATAATATTTTATTTATATAAATCAATACAATTAATAAGACGAGTTTATAAACAAACTTCAATAAATAATTTTGAATCCTGAAGACATTACTTCTATGGAAAGTGAACTCTCTTACAATACAATGAAAATTGTTAGAAAATAGTTTGTGTGTTTGCTAATCCTAAAATACTTTAAATTATTTGGTCAACAAGAAATGGCATCCTTTTATGATTTGTGGAACACATGCTTCCCCTAAGAACTTCAAGTTAAGAAAAAACTCTCTAAATTTGATAAAAAGAGTGATAATAAAAAGTAAAAAATCATTCTTAAATAAGATTTTGATTAAGATAGCTCTTTACGCTCTTCTTTAAATTTCTAAAATTGCAGCACTTCTCTTTCTTCTAATAATTAATCAGAAATATCTAATTAAAAAATTATCACAATCTCGGGTACTCAGATGATAGATAATTAAAATCAAATAAAATAAGACCAAAATTTATAAATTAGCTATAACTTTAATTTTAATTCTTAGAAAAAACCAATAAATAATAGAATATTTGATGAAGAGAGTTATGAAGAAAAATCAATGGACCATTATCTGCAATTTAATAACTTATCAAATTTGTGCTAAAACGAATAATAACAACCTACTTAGATTAATTGTGATGCAGATTATTTCGGTCAGTATTAAAATTAATAAGAATTTTTCTATGTCTCATAAGACAAAAAGTGCTTTTAATAATAAGAATATTATGAAGATCAACTTTACGAAATTAACTACCCTTCAAATTTCCATTTTTTATAATAAAATAACAACTAACACATGAATTAAATTAACCAAAATTGATAGATTAATACTAATACTATTAACTTTCACATTATCAAATTATTCTTTTATCCTCTATCTCTCAAATAAAAAATTTAAATTAAATAGATATAACTAACTTCATATTCACTATCAATAATAAATATATTATTTATTTTATCTATTATAGTTAATTTCATTCTTATTTATTATATAAATAATGAATAACATAATTAATTTTAACCAATATATTAATTCATTTATCAATAAAATATTATTGTTAAATAACATTTACAATATTTATTTTCATTAATTTTGGATTTTTATTAAATCTATATGAGTAAATACTGTAAGATCACTTAATTTGGAGATTTAAATTATGAAATAAAAGAATACTTAGAATTTACATTTAAAATTAAAAATGATATTTTTTTTAAGTTAATTAAGTGTCTTTGAAATATATTTAATATGATATCTAAATATTATTAAATTTATTAGCGAATGTGAACTATTTGATCATAAAGGGGATTTTACATACAAATAATTAAATTTTCAAAAATATAATAATCTATTTGATTAATTACTGGTTAAATCAGCCTATTTAAAAACATTTTTAATAACTGTAAAATCAACAAATTAGACACTAAACATTGAAATTATATTTATTAATTTTAAATAATATCCATTTATTTAACAAGCAGTTTTTATATCTTCGTATTAAAAAATGAAATTTGAATTAATCTATCTAATTATTTAAAAGTTTTTGAGAGAAATCTAGAGTAAACTAAATTCTGATATCAATAAAATTTATGAATGTAATCTTAATTTTTAATTAAAATTTATATTAACAAATAACATAATTCAATTAATGATTTATTTATTTTAATAAAAACTAAATAATTTCTACTATGAGAAAAGGAAATGATTTTACATTGATTGTAGTTTTTATTTAATAAATTAGTATATTTTTTTAAATAAAACTAGTATGTGAAAATATTTCCTACATTAAATTAATAAGAGGCGATTATAAAGATAACAAAATGTTGCAATAAGTATAATAGAGAAGGTAAATATATTTTAAGGTAACTATTTGTTTAAATCAATTTCGTATTTAATTAATTATTTAAGTTATTTTAATAAATAATATTAAATAAGTTATTTCTCCTTTGGTAAATCCATAATTATTTTGATTGATTAATTAAATATCCTTTAGATCTTTAATATGAGTTCAATTATCACAAATTAAAATGTGTAAATAATTGTATTAAACTAATCAAACAAAATCTTTTATATAAACTATTAAATATATTTTAAGGCAATATATATTATTTCACTAATCATAATTTTTAAAATTAATTTATTTTATTAAACCAAATTTATGTCAAAATATAAAAAGCATTTAGAGTAAATATATTCATATAAAGCAAAGAATATTATTAAGGGAGGGTGTAGGCTATGAAAATGGCACAGCTTCTAAGAAAATTAATTTCAACTAATTTAAATTCCAAAAAAATAGTTTAAGTCTTAAAACATAAAAGAGCACTCCCATTTTTACCAAGATAAAGAATAAAAATAAATTATTTAAAAACTTTAGTATGTTATTTAGCTTGATACAATATTTAAAGGTAAATTTTGATTTAACAATACTAATTTCATAATTGATTTTACAATATTTGAATGGTGGGTTGATTTTAGGTAATTATTTTCTTTATTTACAAATATTAAAAGTTGCTTGACATAAAATCAGAAAATTTTCTTGTTACTTCATCAAGTTATTTAATCTAAAACAAAAAAATTTAAATTATGCGGTAAAAAGTTAATTTATTATTATTCAAATGAAATATCGTCAAATAATTGATAGAATTGATTGTATTAGGAATTTATTCTTTTTATCTTTCAATAGTTTGTAATTCAAATACAATTAAAACCCCGTAAATTATGTAAATAATATCTTTTTTAACTTATTCAACCTAATTTTAATTACTTTGTTATAACTATTAATTTAAAAAAATTCTCTAGTATTCTATCATTAAAAACACTGTAAATGAATGTTTATTAAAAAAAGATATTATATTTTAAAAATTGAAATCCATCTATTTATATTTTATCTAAAACAGTCCAAAATTAATGTATAATTTTTATGATAGAAATAAATTTATAATATAAATCTCATGAAAAATTTTAATTTTACTGTCTAACGTAAAAATATAATTTACTCAATTATTCTTTTAGTATTTACCACGAGTTTGCTTAACTAAGCTGTAAATTATTAATGTAAAATCAGCACAATAATAAATCAGTATCAGATAATATATTTTTTTTGTGATAGGTTTCCAGGATTAAAATTAGTTTTTTAACAAGTTTTTTGAGAAAATATCAGTTTTTAATGGATTTCACTTTTAATTGTAACTAAAATATAAAACATATCATATCACTGTTATTAATATTTAGTTTGATAATTTGAAAAAATCAGAACTAAATTATAATTTTGTATGCGTATTAGGATTTCATAAAAAAAGGTTGACTTTAATTTGAGATTTAGATCAGAAAGTTTATTGTTTTTAATCTTTCCTTACTTTCATTTAAGATTTGCGAAGAGCAATTTTTAATTTCTTTCAATGTATACTTATTTATGGAATTTTTACAATATATAAACTAGTTTAATACGATATTTAAAGCGATTTACTATACATAAATGATTTTTTGCAAATTTTACATAATTAATTTAAAGTTATAAAAATAAATTATTTAAAAGAAACATAAATACATAGAATATTTTTCATAGTTTTGAAAAATAGTTTAAGTTATTGCAATCAAAAAAAATTTAAATACCAATCAAATGTAAATATTCTTTATTTATGTATATATTTTTGAGAGAACAAAATAAAATGTTTAAATTTGCTATATATTTTTTCTATTTCTTTAATTTGAGTACTTACTTGTATTTGAGCTTAAATAGTTTATGCTATCTTGAAGCTAATTAATTATAATATATAAAAATAAAATTAATTAATCAGAATATATGATAATATATTATTTTCATTATTAAAAGAAATTCTTAAAAATGTACGTACACAAAGAAGAAGATCTTTTTCTTAATAATTTTTTGAACACCCAAATATATTAAATTTATTTAAAATATAATAATGTTAATTACATTAATTATAGGATGCTTGAATTTTGTCACTGTAAAAGCTTAATCCTTAAAAATGTATATTAAATAAATTACAATTAAATTAAAAGAAATTAAAAAAAATTAGTTTCAATAAGATATCAATCAATCAAATGAAATAAGATAATAACTAAGAACTCATTATTTTGAATAATATTCTCTTCTTGGTTAATTTAAGTAAAACGAGTTAATCAAGCTAAAGAAATCTACTAAATAAATGGTTTTAAGATTCTATCAAGAGTTACGTATTAGAAACTGTTGCCGCTCCTCTGATAGTCAAACATCTTTGCTTTAGCTCTACCACATAATTAAAAACATTTATTCACTCACAAAAAACTATTTAATGTAAACCTAAATACATGAGGATTATTGAATGGTATTTCTTCTATATCAAAAAATACAATCAAGAAGATCTATTTATATAAAATATTTAGTAAATTCTTTCAAATCCAGAAGATATTACTTAAAGCAGCACAAAAAAAACATATAATGCTTTAAAAGCTGTGAGAAAATAGTTTGTGTGCCTTTTAATCTTAAAGTATTTTAAAATATATGAACAATAAGAAATACCTTCCTTTTATGAACTGTGGAACATTTGTTATCCTTAAGAAATTCAAATAAAAAAAAAACTCACAAAATTCGACAAATAAATTAAATCAGATATAATGATCAAAGAAGAAGTCAATTGTAATGACTCTTTAATTTCCTCTACTGCTCATTTATTTAATTGTAGTTCCTCGCTTTCTTTATAGAATTAATAAGACTATATAAATGAAGAAATTTCTACTTATATAAACTCAAGTAAAAATAGTGTTAAGTAGTCTTTCGAAAACACGAATAATTATGCGTAAAGTAACGATTATTCTGATTATAAGTCATGCAAATAACCAATCAATAATAGAATATTTGAAGAAGATAGTTACGAAGAAGAATCTATGAACCATTTTCTGTAATTTAACAAACCAACCCAGTAATAAAATGAAGAACAATCTACCAACTCAAAAGATTAATTTGATGATGACTAAGAATTATAGAGAAGAAAATATTAATTGTTATGTTTTTAACAAAATCCATAATTCAATTGATAATAAAGCTATTAATTTCATAAAAGTACATTCCTTCTTAAAAAGAATATTAATAAAATATCATTTTTTTGCAATAAGATAACAATCAAAAATAAATTAACACTTTCATTTTGTGTTAAATCTAATATTATCTAATTAATACTTACTTTCTTTAAATATATATAAATTCAGACCTGCACTGAATCAATACGCTAATTAATTAATCAATTATTTATTTATGCATATTTACCTTCAAACACTTTAAACAATATAAAATAAATTCCATTTTAAAAATATTTATAGTTTCTAAAGGAATAAAAAAAATCTATTTAGATTAAAATTAATTAAAAATCCTTTTACAGTTTCTAAGATTAAAATTATAGTCTGTGCTATAATATAGACCATAAAATATAATTAATATAGATCGAAATAAAGGAAAAATGGTAATTCTAATAATTTATTTTGATCAAAAATCTGTATTATAAATATCAAAATTTAGTTTGCAAAAATTCAATATTACAGTATAAATTTTAAATTCATATTATATATAAATAAAAGCATTAAACAGAATTTTATAATATTATCTTATTTTTCATTATTGGATTTCTTATATTTTTTCTAATTAAAAATAAGTGATTTTAACTGAATAAATTAGTATATATTTTCAATTAAATTGATTTTGTTTTAAAGAGCTAAATAGTTTTGAAAGTAATAAATTAATGCAAATGCATTTTATCAAAAAATTAGAAAGCACTTTAAAAGCTTATATAATTATGGCTTTCAGAAATTTCAGAAATAGGAAAGAGTAAAATTATAGCCATCTGCCCTCATCTATGCAAAAATAATTAATAAAGCTTTTTTAATTAAAGAAACATCTTAAATAAGATATCTTCAACCATATTAAAGACATCATTTTACAAAGTATAAAATGTACTTATATTTTTAACTTGTTAATTTATGCTAAGTAGAAGAAAGTAAACTCAAATAGAATATTTAATATTTTAACTAAATTAAGCAAATATTATTTTTAATGCTGTTTTAAGTAAATTAAATATGTTAAAATAAGTGTTTTATCATCAAGTAGAAGTAATTATTTCATAACATTAACATTAATAATTATAAAATTAAAAGCATGGATAAAATTTACAAATAAGTTTAATTTTTTATAAAAATTTTTGAGCGAGTAGTAGATTATAATCGATTAATTCATCTAAAATTGTTCAGCATATTAAAAACTTTGCTATAGTATGAAATAAAAGTACAAAAATATTTAAATTATTTGTTATTGTTACATTTTACTAAATAAATTAATAAATTAAGGGTATTCTTTTGCTTAATATCTAAATTTTTATCAAGCTAATATTTTTAATTAAAAAAAGAGAGAAAGAGAGAATTGATAGAAAAATTGATAAAAAAGGTCTTAAAAGTTTTTCATTAAAAAGATCTTAAAATGTACAAAATAATTTTGCTTCACTATTATTTTAATAAAAACAAATATAATATATTTATAAGTAAATTAATAATAATTAATTGGCTAAAATTTATCATTTAAATTCTTACCTACTTAAAACTTTAGTAATCTTTATTAAAACTGAATAAATCAGCCTGAATATTTTATTAGATATTGAGGTAAGAGCCTTAAATTTATTAAACTCTTTCTTTATAATCAATACATTTTTTTTCTTTTATTATCATAAATAAAACTAATCACTAATAAAAAAATATTTTTTAACTATTAATTCTAATAATATAAACAAAAAATATATTCATATTAAGCATCCTAAAATATAATCTTAGTTGATTTATTTCAACTACTAGATGAAATATTTGTAGCAAAATTTATTAAATATGGAGTAGAAAATAATAAAGGGTGTAAGCGAACTTTTTTAAAATAATATAACCAGATTTTTAATACCAAATAAATAATCATGTATATCATTCATATTGGTATATATTTTGATAAATATTATTTCTTTTTTTCTTTTTTAATATCAAATATTTGTTTTACCTGCATCAATTACCACAAAATGATCTAAATAGTTAATTTTGAAATACTTCTTTAATCAATTATTTTTAAATACCTTTTTTTCTACTTTAGGTTGAAGATTCGATTAAAAAATACATTTTTTATTTCAGGATATTTAAATTATGATGCTAACAATTTTAATAAAAATCTCATATGTAGGGATTAGAGCATATACTACTAATTTTTTAAAACAATAATTAGATTTGCTATATATCAAGAAAAGGATTTATTTTACAACTTTTGTAAGTAAGATTTGTTTAATGAAATAATTCAAAATATTTTAAGAAAAGAAGTAACTTAAATTCTTTTAAATTTATAATTTTTGAAACTAAATAATTAATCTATCAGTGTAAATAAAATTAAATTTTTTTTAGATTATATTACTTTGAATTAATAAACTGATATTTTATAAAATTAATCCTTGATTTGCTTACATTATCTTAAATAATTATCTTTTTTGATTTGTCTAAAATTTGTGTTACATCGAAATAAGAATTAATTAGTATATTCATTATTTATTTTCAATTATTTTTTTAAAAGCAAATTAGATTAATTTTTGTGTATTTCTAAAATAATTAACATTTTGTTTTAGACTAATTTAATTCCTCTATATATAAATGAAAATAAAAAATATAAATAACAATCAAAATATTACTTCTGAAAATAATTTCTAATAAAATTTGCCTTTCTAAAAAATAATTAAGCTTGATATCAACGTTAAATTTATTAATCAATAATGAGTTATTTTAAATATTAATTAGCTATCATATAAAGAATCACAATTTTTAAGTAAAATTAATGGCACTTCAAAAATATAACTTTATATAGGTTATATGGTAATGAAAAAAATAAATTGTTTTTAAAAATCTTTTAGATCAATCAAAACATGCTTATAAATTAGTAAAATTAGTTAAATTACTCCTTATTATTTTTGTAAAAAATATTAATTTATAACAATCGATGTATGCTTTGTTTGTTTCTTATCTTGAATATCTGATTATTTATTTAATTAATTTGGTGAGCAAATTTTTGTGGCTGCTATTAAATATATTGAATTATTATTTTTTGATTTAAAAGCCAAATATATTTTAGATAAAAGTTCTTTACGCTTCTGATTTCTTTTAAAGCGTATTTATTATGACTTACTTCTGATGATTTTATTTCTATTAAATTATTTAAAATTCCTAATAAATTCTATGCTTTTCATAGATTTTTTTAGCTATTTTATAATCTTTTATGAAAATAATCATCTTAAAATTAATTATTATTTACAAATAAGATATTATTTGAGATAAAATATATGTTTAAATAAAGATAAGAATCATAAAACATCAACTTAACGATGCTTTTAGTTTATTTATTATAATAGATATATTTAATATTATCGCAATCAAAATATAAGTTGAAAATATTAATTCCGATATTAATTATTATTAATTATTAATTTATTTGAGCTGTTGTATTACATTCATTATATTTTAAGATAAATGTTGTTTTAAATGAAATTAATTTAAGCATTAAGCATTGATATCTACTCTCTATTTTAAAGTAAATTAAAAAATATTTAAGTGCCTCAGTTAGTTTGAATTTCAATAAAAAAGATTAAAAATAAAAGTAGAGTATAAGTAAAAAGGGGATGGGACACATAAAAAATTTTTAAATCTACTATGATGGATGAATGGGAAATTTACCTTATTGAAAGAGTATTAAATTTTTTGTTGAAACAAAACCACCGCAAAAAAATTAATCAGATATCTAAATTAAGCAAAATAAAAAATAGTAGTAATTACGAATAAAATTTTAATTTTTTAACTTAAAGGCATAATTTATTAGAAGTATTTTATAAGTAGATAATCAACAAAGTAATATCAAGCCATTTGTTATAATAATCAACTATAAAATAAATTTAATAATAATTTATGAGTAATTAAAACAATTTATAGCAAAAAGTTAAAATTATATATTAAAAAAATGGTGCATAAATTAAATCTTGATATTTTAGGAAGAATATTAAATTAATATTCTAGTTTTTATAGTGTATTTTAAGACAAATGTAATTTTGAAATAACTTTCAAATATTTTAAGTAAGTTAATTTAAATCAAACCAAATTTTTTCCACGCAAAACAAATTAATGATTAAAAGCTGATATAATAAATATTTATTCTTATTTATTGTTGCGTATAATATTTATAATATATT
>NW_002476514.1:212419-214405 GCF_000189635.1 Tetrahymena thermophila SB210 | reverse complement strand
AGTATTTAAATAAAAATAGATGCCTACTTTAGCGAATTTTTACTTCAATAAATGTTATATTATTGTATTGTAGTATAGTGTAGTTAGAGAGATATATTTTAAGGTAATATTTTTAATTAAAAGTGCGAATGAATTTGAATCCTTTAAGTTATTTTAATATATAAGATTTAATTAGTTTTTTCCTTCAAAAGGAAATTAAAATTTGTATGGGTGTATGGGTAATAATCTTACTTTAATTTTTAATTAGATTTTTGCACCAAATAAATTTACACAAATTAAATTTGATACTAAAGATTAATATATCCCATTGAAATAATCCTTTAATATAAATCTCTACATTAAATAACAATGTAATATTATATATACTTTAAAGTATAAATTTATTCTAATTAAAATGAGTTATTTTAAAGATGATTAAAGATATTGCTTTTTTGTTACAACAAACTTTAATAAAATGTTTATAAATAATAAAGAGTAGTTAAATATATATATTTTAAGGCAAATATTCTTCAAAATATTACTTTTGATTAATTCAGTTATTTTAAAGATAATTAAAAAACTAATATTAATAGAATAAATAAGAAGGACTATAAAATTAAAAAATAAATGAATAGTGGTATTAAATAAATTTTAAGGTAAATATTTTTAAAACCATAGATTTTAATTAATTAAGTTATTTTAAAATGAGAAATAACCAAATTAATTTTAATCATATAAACATTAGCTGCAGATATTATAAGAAAAGCAAATAAATAATAAAGAGTAATGCTTTAAAGCAATTATTTTTCAAAAGATTTCTTTTAATTTGCTAATTAATTGAGTTTTTGAATGATAGTTAACAAAATAATTAATTTTGAAAATATAAAAAAGAATGACTGATACATATTATAAAAGAATAAAAAGACTAGGATAAATATTTTTTAACTATTTTCCTTAATCTATTAATTAAGCTATTTTATAAATAGACAACCTCATTAATTTTGACCATACAAAAATCATGAAAGATTAAATAAATTAATTATTAAAAGTAATGTTAAATATATTTTAAGGTAAATATTTTTCAAAAGATTTATATTAATTTATTAATTAACTAAGTTACTTTAAAGTTAATTAACAAAATTAATTTTTGTAATATAAATAAGAAAAACTGATAAATTTTGTAAATTAAAAATGAGAGAATTGTATCAAATTAATTTTAAGGTAAGTATTTTTCTGCAATAGTTTTTAATTTATATATTAAGTTATTTTAAAAATAGATGACCTGTAAGGTTAATATTTTTTATATAATAATAAATGGATAATTAAATATAAACAAACGCATGTACGCTAAATACATTATAAAGAATAATGCAATATCTATTTTTAGTCGTTTACTTTTCATTCATAATTTTTAATTAATATACTAAGTTATTTTAAAAATAGATCTCCTTGATGGTAAAAATTGTTTAATTATAAATGGATAATCAAATACATTTTAATTAAATAAAGACACACACATGCATGTTAAATTAATAACAAAGAAAAGAATAATATTAAATATATTTTAAGGCAAATATTTTCAAACTTTTTTTTAATTTTAAAATAAATTACTAGTTGATAATGTAATGTGAAATACATGCACCAATGCGAAAATAATCATTTTAATTTTAATAGAGATTAGAAATATTTACCTAGCTTTTTCAGAGAAGCCTAAAACATTATAATAAGATTAGGTATTCATCAATAATATCATTAGTAAATTATTATTTAATTCCTTTTTACTCTTAAAGTTTTACTTATAAGTTGAAGACTGATAGAATTTTTCAGAATTAGTTTATGATTTTTAGAAATGTAAACTACTTCTTTCTGATGAAAATTGTAATTGTAGATTTTAATTATAAAATGAAGTGGTTAGATAAATATTATTTTAAGACAATTATTTTTTTAAAACTAACTCTACTACACTTTAACTCTTTAACTTAATTTTTCTATTTTTAAATATCAAAA